>NW_016163166.1:0-38053 GCF_001687245.7 Rhagoletis zephyria | reverse complement strand
AATGCCAAACACACATTCTGGGGATCTAGATTGATTACACCAAAGGGTATAAATCTATATAAAGTAACGTAACTCAGAACAGAGGATTTGATGTCTTGTCTACTGATAAGCCAAGGTATTGGCCATCTCACCCCCAAAAAATACCCGATCGTATTGCGCGACACCGAGTTAATACTGAAGCATTATTTGATCTCTCTTCAGTTCATTCACCCTGCCTCATAACATTATCAATGATTACTAAGTATGAAGAAAAACAAAAAAATCTTACAAATAAGCACACAAACTGATTAAAGTACAAAAAATATTTCAGTTCGCACATTGACCCGCAAATTCCTATCCGGACCAAGAATGAAATCGACAGGGCAGCTGAAAATCTCACTGATATAATAGTCAAGGCCAAAGAAATTGCAACACCAAATCCTTCTATTAAACATCGCAGTTCTTACTGCTCTGCACACGCCACACACTCTTAACTTAATAAGTAAAAAGCGCAAATTAAGAAGGGAATGGCAAAGAATCCGCGCTCCTAAGCTTAAACAGGAGCTGAATGCGTGTACAAAGGAATTACGTATTTTCTTGCAGGCGGAAAAAGAAAGAAGTACGCAGTCGATACTTCAGTCCTTGTCTGCTTCGAAACAGACTGACTATTTCCTTTGGCGAACACTGAAGCATGCGAAGGGGCTCGTTCTTCGAGAAGTACCATTACGTACTCAGAACGTAAACTGGGCGAGGAATGATGGGGATAAAGCAAACGCTTTCGCCTGTCATCTTTCACAAGGCTCTCATCCTTCCAATATTTCAATACCCCCCAGTAGCCTTACCACAAATCCGCTTCGGGTTAAAAATATTTAATTTATTAGGTTTAGTTAACACCATTGTTCATGATATTCAGAAGAATAAATTACGGGTGAAATGATAAAGGAGCTTCCACAAATATTAATATTTAATATTTACATTTTAAATCTAAAATCTAATTGTAAGAATGTTAAATCTTTGTTGCAATATAAGTCTAACAGACTGTAAAAAATAAATAAATAACTGCCCTACATTTTTTGTTACATATTTTTAATAACATGCTTAAGTTTGGGCACTTCCCCGACTTATGGGAACTCTCGGAAATAATTATGGTGCCAAGCCAGACAAGGTTCCTATGGTAGTAAGTTCATATCGGCCGATTAGCTTGATTTCGGTATTTTCCAAAATATTTGAAAAACTTGTATTGAAAAAAATTCAACCTTCACTAACAAGTAACCAAATAATACCACCACTGCACCGGCGTATTTTTGGACATCTCTCAAGTTTTTGACAAACTCTGGCATGATGGCCTTATATACAAACTAAAGGTTTCACTCCCTGCAAATACGCATGTAATTCTGGAAAGCTTTCTGCTGGGGAGAAGCTTCAGAGTCAGGCAGAATTCCTTTAAAACAGAAAGTCACCCAATATATGTAGGTGTCCCTCAAGGCAGTGTCCTAGGACCCATATTGTACGTAATATACACTCGTGATTTGCAAACTGATGATAGTTCAACCATTTCAACGTTTGCTGATGACATAGCTATCCTAAGCAATAGTTCAGACCCTAAAGAGGCTTCTTACAAGCTCTAAGAATATTTGAAAAATTTCAAGCCATGGATAGGTTCTTGAAGGATAAAGATTAACGAAAGCAAGTGTGTTCAGACAACATTTACTTTGAAGAAAGAAACTTGCCCACCACTAAAAATAAACAGCAAAGCTATACCATAAAAAGATAGTGCCAAATATCTTGGGATGACACTAGATAGAAAACTTACCTGGAAAAAGCATATAGAAAACAAAATTTCTCAAGCGAAACTAAAACAAGCAAGCCTTCAATGGGTTATAGCACACAAATCTAAATTAAGACTAGATAACAAGATATTGCTTTTGAATATGATGATTAAACCATGTTGGGCATACGGAATCGGGCTTTGGGGCACAGCGTGCAATTCCATTTTGAACCGACTTCAAAGACTGCAGTCAAAAATTGTACGCGCCATATGCGGAGCACCGTGGTACATAAAAAATACGAATATCCACAAAGATCTTAATCTAAATACGGTGCACGAGGACTTAAGAGAGCTAAGCACCAGTTACTCAGCACGGTTAATGAACCATCCAAATCGACTTGCGAGAGATCTTCTTAGCTCGAGATATGCAAGAAGACTAAGAAGAAAGGATTTCTCCGATATTATCAAATGATGCGCAATATAAAAAACTTCGATATCCGCAATATATCAACTTCGGCTCTGGAACTCGTCCTTTCCGACCGACTACCCAACACCAGCGTCAGTGCGGCTCGGAAACTTGTCCTTTCCGACCGAACACAGCCTACTGGATTGTAAGTACTTAAATATAGAGAAGCGAAGGCGCGGCGTGGAAACTAGTCCTTTCCACCCGCCCAGGCTGTGCGGCTCTGGAACTCGTCCTTCTAGACCGCCTGCCCAGCACGATATCCAGCGATCGGAGTCTTGTCCATTCCGGTGTCGCAATAACTGTAGTAAATAAATGTATTAAAAAATAAAAAAATTCTAAGCATCGCCGCAGAAATTTTAAATTTAATGGTAGTTTGTAAAATTTGAAAACTTATTGTTAGTTTTGAAAGAAAGATTCAATAAATAAATACATGATGATGGTTTTGGCGACCTTTTTATTTCTTAATTGTAAATTCTGCCGGCTCGAGGTCAAATGGTTTTAGGATTTTTTTTTTAAATTAAAACACAGGATTTAAATTTTTTAAAGTTCCAGTGGGCTGAACAATTCAGCAGAATGCAAACGAAGGTATTAAGGAGACGAAGCCAACTCCAATCAGTCGTTAAAGTGAAACGAGCCAGCAAGAAGGGCCGCGTGCTGGCTCCAAATGTTGAAGGGCCCATAATCTCCGTCTCACAAATTGGCCGGAAAGCATGCAATCTCACTGTTGGTAGACGTGTGAATGTGCAGGAGAGAGTACTGACAGTGGATACTGGAGCGACACATTCCATTATTCAACCGGATTTGGCCACTTTTTATGTGAAGCCACTACCTGGAGTTTGAAAATGCTTCGCTATTTGCCAGTTTTTATGTTTGCTCTTGCTATCGGTCTCTATTTAAAGATACCATTAGCAGAGCCAGTAGCACAAAACGCGAAGAGTATTTGTATTGCTCGGCTCCCGACTGGGTTTCTTTGTACTACTACGCAGATGATTAGAGCAAAAAACGAACAATGTTCTGTTTGGAGTCGTAGCAAATGAAAAGCTGTGATAGCAGTTTGCAGCATAGCAAAGCGAAATTTTTGCTACTGCTATTGCTATCGCTACGGGAGTCGTTGAATTGCTCTCGCAGCTGCTACAAATGCTCAACTGGTTTTTCGTTTGCTTTTGTACAGTCGTTATTGATCTACTAAAAATAAAACATGCCGCCGCAGAAGAATAATTTTATTATTGGAAATTACTTTAATATTTCTGACGAGGGGGGAAAGGGTTTGCCATAGTTTCTTCGGCAAATTTGCTTAGAACTACACGTGGAATGCTCCTGTGCTATACGCGCATAGTCGAAAAACCTCCCACACAAATTGACCCGCCGTAACGTACATAGATATACAATATACATGTACATAGAATTTTTATGGTTCATTCCCGTAACCATAGCAATAGCAGAAGCAAAAATTTCGCTTTGCTATGCTATGCAATCACAGTTTTTTAATTTGCTACGACTCTAAATAGCACATTGTTCGTTTTTGTGCTCTATTCATCTGCGTAGTAGTACAACGAAGCTCAGACGGGAGCCGAGTAATACAAATGCTTTTCGCGTTTTGTACTACCTGCTCTGCTACTGCTCTCTTCAAATGTAGAGCGGTAGCATAAGCGAATCAATACGATTGTTGCTATTGCTACTATGGAGTAGTAAATGCAAACACTGCCTGGAGCAAAGCTGCAGACTACAACTGGTGAACGCACCCAAGTGTTAGGAGAAGTACCATGCGATGTAATAATCGGCGGTGTGGCCTCGTACACTAAGTTTATAGTGGCAGACATTGTGGATGAAGTCATCATCGGCGTGAATTTCTTACTTGGCCAAGGCATGAAGATTGACCTCCAGAGAATTATCCTGACAGATCGTCACAGGAAAGTGCCACTTAGGGTTGGTTACGACAGCCAGTGGTGCAGCAGACGGTTAGTCTTAGAGGAAGTGTCGAAGATTCCACCAGAAACGGAAGCGGTTAGTTGGGCGGAGGTTGGCAGTGATGGAGACGGAGTGATTTCGTCAGGAGAAGGAAACGGTTCACCGATACAGGAAAAGCGTGACGGTTCCGCCAGCTCAGTGAAGAAGAGGTCGCAACAAGGAAGTAGTCATGGCAAGCCAGGCAGTGTTTCCGGCAGGCGGAAAGCCGCTAAACCACATTGCAATGGTGATACGCTAGTGGCCTGAAATTGAAGCGGCTGTGGTAGCAGTAGGCGCGCTTTGAAGTGTCCCGAAAAAGGTGGTCGGCAAAGGCGAGCAGTTAAGCCGGAGGCCTAGGATGAGGTTATACATGTCCGGTCAATGAGGTTAACGCCGGCAAAAGAGCGAGATGCGGAAACACTGGGCAAGATTATGCGTGAGGAACCAGATTTAGCAAGATGTGCTAAAGGCAGTGCAACACGAAGGCTAGAGCCTGGGTGTCATGGACAGAGGATGCGGCATAGATCTGGCAAAAAGGGTGTCCACGAGAGGATACATGGTCTGGTCACCACCAGTGGCCGGCAGAAGCACGACCATATGAGATGGTGCACCACCGGAGATAAGCTGGAAGCAATGTCCAGTAACGCATCGAGCCGGGAGGAACTACAGGAAGGCGATTTGGTGTTGTTGCACATGCCGCAGCTGAAGAAAGGCTTCACCTCTGAACAACATCGTAACTGGGAAGATCCGTTTAAGGTTAACGAACAGCTTTAAGACGCAGTGCATCTAATCCAGACAATGGGTAGACCGAGAACCAAGATGAAATACTAGCAACGTTTGGAGCAGCAAATGTGTCTGATCAGACTTAGGTGGAGGGCAGTGTGGCGAATACTGCGGCAACACAAAGCGAACAACGAGAAATAGGCAGATGTTCGAGGAACGACGTAGAATGTTCCACAAAGAGAGACGTCAAGTTGGATGAACACTGCGAACAGCGAGAGAAAGAGAAGTTCCAGCGCAGGTATATAAGGGCGCCGCCACAGCGAAGTGAGTGAGTTACAAGTCAGCAAGCTACAAGTAAAGTGAGCAGAGAAGTGAGTTCCGAATAAGCAAGCTATAAGTTTAATTGTGTTAACAAGTTTAGTAAAGCGTTGTATTGCTTTAACAAGTATTGTAAAGTGTAACATACTTTCGTAAAAATATCGAGTTTTATTAATATTTTTAGTTTTTAGCCCATTCAATTTTAGTATAATAAAATGCAAGTTTAAAGTAGCTGGGACTTACCGTTGAACTTGGCAATTTTTTTTGTCGACGATGTCAGCCATTTTCTTCCATACGAAGTGTGTTCGACGATTTTTTTTATATGGAGAAAATTAGCAACACCTTCATAAAAAACTTAATTATATTAAAATTTAGTGGGCTAAAAACCGCACATTCTAAATAAATCTAGGAAATCGAATTAAGAACCTCGAAATTTTTACGAAAGTGTGTTGGTTTTTTTAATGTTGCACAAAGTTTGAACCTTGGATTTGTACGGCTTTTCTTAAAATATAAACCGTATTTTTACAAAAAATAATTAAAATTGAATAATATTAAGATAAATGGTCAAATCTTATCGTAAAGTTTTGATAAGCACTTGAAATGCTATTAAAATGTCAAATTTTAATACTGAATCCAAAGAAAATGTCTCTTTTGTCCATGCTTTTGTCGAATGCTTTGTATTGCATGCGCCCCACGCTTTTCATTTTCAATTTCATAGATTGTTTATAATGACTTTTGCTAAAATTTCAAAATCAAAAGTTATCAAAACAAATTCTATGGGACTGAGAAGTATTATTTTCTACTTTTTAGTCCATTTATAAAAGCGTTGTATATTAAAAAGTTTTTTTTATATTATTNCCGGTGTAGCAAACGTTGTACATAGGGCGACATCTAGATGTCATCTACCTCGCCCTATTCACTATGCTTTTTTATAGGAGCTTTTCAAAGCTTTGCTTTATGGTGTCGGACACACAACATTGAAAGTTTCTGGAATACAACATTGCAAGTTGATAAAAGCGTTGTAATATATGAGCGAATTAAAAAACAATTTATAGCCGAAAAGTATATTTTATGAATAGATTTCGTACTGAAGGAACAATTTTATCTCCCAACACTGATACAGAATGTAAACAAACACAGGGTTGCAAGGAAAAAAAAGTTGAACGAGCTCAAAGTTGGCTGGCGACCAATTTTGTTGAAAGCGATTAGTTGAAAGGCCGTTCGGACGAGGCGATTTTTGCTTTCAACTAAAAGTTGCCTGAAAAATCTCGGCGTGCGAATGCCCTATAATCATTCTTGCTCACAATCATGGCATATGCCAAACGTTTCCATTCCTAGTGATGTGCAGAGTCAATACTTTGAAGAATTCATCGACACTCGGTACCGATATAAGTATCCAATACTTTCGATACTCGGTACCGAAACGTTTGGGCTTCCAATAAGAACGCATGTAGACCAAAAATAAAAGCGGTTTAGGGGAGCCTAGCATATCAAAAGCAAGGGTGGGGGCTAATTGAGGTTTTAATTTCCATTGTCCATCGCCACAATGCAGAGAAACTTTCTTATTTGAAACATTTCTTTCTGGACGAATCGGACGATGTTAACTTTGTAGGCATGAAGGCTCCGCCCGATAGAAATTCTTTTCTGCGTCACAGGGATGCTTTTGACAGACATCCAAGTCGACTCTGCTGATATTTAATAGAAGACGTCCTGTTGGCAACGCATGCGTTGACGCATCTGATAAAATTTGCCCAACTCTCAATTTTAGACGCACGCGTATGTGGCAAACCAACATTAAGAACAAAAATGTATAGAACGAATTCAAACCAGCTGATTTTTGACCGGGGCCTTGAAAGACTTCCTTCATCCGTCAAAGAATTTTCTTAAATTTTAGATCTACGAAGGTAGAAACTGATAAAATGGAAGTTTACTGTTGCCACAGTATCAAGAAAGCGCTGAGAGTGTTTTGATATGTGGTTTCCACATTGCTTAGTACAAATTGTTCAACTTTTGGGACAGCGTCGTCTTACTCGTACTTATTGGCTGCGTTTCTTTATACATTCCGGATAATCCCATTTCACAGCCGGAATAAACATAATGCGTCTGAAATATACGTCAACATATCATCAGGAACGTTCTAAATAATAAATAAACCAAAAAGTTTATTCCAAACGTTCAGAATGAGTAAAGTAATGCAGCCATTGTGAAGCATATTCATAATCCGAGTAAAGTCGATGCTACTTTTTTGACAGATATTCTGTTGAAAATTATGTCAAAAAGCCGCAATTATGTATAGAATAGGTATTGGGTACCGAAAAGGAAGTATTGGGTGACAAAATCTTTCTTAAGTATTGGGTACCGTAAATTCAGCACATCACTATCGATTCCTTCTTATCACCATTATTTACGAATGAGGGTTAAAGCAGGGATTATAGCAACGGGTAACCCAAATAAAATTAAAACATACTATTTTAAATAAGTTTTTCTTATTTGTTCATTGCACCAAATTAAGAAGTAAATAAAAAAATTAATTGCCGCTGGCGAATAAATTTAAATTTATGAAAAAAGTTGGCATACCAAAAGAATACTGACCCTTGAGCTAGAGAAATAAGAAAACATGGACATGGTGCAACCTTTTCTGCTGAGTTTAATGGTAAACTTTTTTTGTTGCAAATTGACAGCGGCCGCTAGGGGGGATTAACGTGGAATTTCCAAAATTTTCAAAAGCTTATATTTTGAAAACTATTAAACCGATTTTCAAAATAAATAACAAATAAAAAAAAAATATGGACAGTTGGAAAGGTAATTGAAGGACCTTTCATTCAGTATATATATCTACATACATAACGCAAACATAATTTGAGAAAATATAAAAAAAAACCAAATTATGGCAATTTTTTTTATAACAATGTATGTTTTTCGTAAAAAAATACGTAACTAACTATATTAACAGATATGTTTATCAGAAAGAGCACAAAATACCGTTAACTATATATGACTTGTAGCAAAAAATTCTTGTGGACATCATATTTGATAAAATATATATAAAAATATAGTTTTATATGGAAAAGGAAAAGCGAAAAAAATACTAAAGGAATATATACAAACTATTTTTTTTTAATCGCCTTATTTGTTATAAGATTGAGTTGTAGAATTAAATGGATAATTAATCAAGCTACACTATCCACAGTATTTTTGCGTAGAATACCTTTCTGCGTTGGCGGCCTTCGGCCGCGCTTAGGGATTATAATCCTCATAACGTAGAATTCTCCTTTCTGTGTTGCCAAAGAAAGGGGCAGAATACCTTTCTGCGTAGGCGGCCTTCGGCCCCCCTATCCGCTGCCCCTGTCAATTTGCACAAAAAAAAATATGCCGTTAAAATCCGGGAAAGGGGGCGGGCCACGCCCACTTTTTTTTTCTCTAGCTCAAAGGTCAGTGCTCTTTAGGTGTTCCAAAAAGTTTGATGACTTCCAGAAATACCAAAAAGTTATTACGATGCCCAAATGCAACCCAGCTTCAACGTAAAAACATATTTACATACATATTTACGTCGGATACGTCTTCAAATTAGGCAAAGGGATTGGACAACAAAGAAGAAATAACATATATTTAATTGCAAAAAACCGCATTGTGAACATTTTTACATTATTCAATGTATTTATTATTGTTTATAAACAAACGGTTTTGAAATTATGTGAATTACGTAGAAGAAACCGCTGAGGAAAATTTGATTACTTCAGCATACATATGTATGTATAAATGTACATATGTCATCTTCGCGAGATACAGAAAATCCGAATTCCGAATTTGAACAAGGGCATCAAAAAAGTCATCGTGACGGAAATGCAGGAAATGTGCAAACTATTTACTCCAGATACATGGAGTTAATTCGGAATTGAACGAATTTATATGTTGGCAATAAAAGCCGCACGTAGCGAAACGCTGTGATTTCTTTTGCCAGGAAACTGGTTGTCATGAATTGTTCCACACCGAAAAATCCAGAATCAACGGCAACAAATACCTTAAAAGCAAATACAAAACCATCTTCACTGCCGACAAAGCTGTCATCGTCACCATCGTTGGTAACTCCTATATACTGCAGAAAAGACATTGATAATTCAAATTTATTTTGTGCTACTACTGCTGGAAGCTGTATTTCCAACACGGAACGACCAACGCCCCCGCCAAGAGCAGCAAAAGCAGCCAAAGCCTTAAAACTCGCATCCGCTGCTGCATCGGCTTCACAAACGCCAATGTAAGTTCGTTTTATTTTTACTATCCTAAAAATTACAGTAATTCGGAATGTCTGTTGCATTAACATTTCAACTTAGCCTCATAAAAACAAAATAGATTGTACCTGCATATCCATACATACAAAAATTATATCCTGGTTAAAAATTTGTTAAAAAATGTTTTTTATAGAGCTTGCATGCGCTACCGCTATTAAAAAGCCTTTATCATTTTTATTTCCTGTTTAGTTAACCAATAACTAGTCATATAACTTAAATACGTAATAGATAAACAAACAAATACATTACATATATATTTATTTATTAAATACTTCTTTACTAAACAGAACTCTTCGTAACATCAACTTCTCACTAAAGTCTAATTCACGTAATTCAAAAGCCCCTAAAATTTGCCCTGCCATCATTCACCTGAGGGTACGCTTGAAGTACACATTCTTTTAATTGGCAACAAAGGCATATTCTAATTATTGTATGTTTAAACAAATTATACCTTGATTAAAAACCAACGGAGTTTAGCACAAATCGTGGCGAATTGTGCCAATACTTTTGTCGCGTTTCTCTTTTCGTGACATTTTTCCATTATGCTCTCTACAAAATTGGTTATTTGTTACTACTACTTGACAGACTCAGTCGCATAGGTGCCTTCGTTCCATTAACATATGTATAAACTGGTATCGCTGTGTCTCCATACGAATAAATCGCGTGTACCTTCTCACGTTAAGCGGTGCAGATGATTTCACATTTGGTCCAGTCCATTCACTTTTACAACATACATACATATGTACGTGCCTTATTAAATTGTGTAAAGCAAAACGATTGTACTTCAATCAACTGTCATACTTAAATAACTTGGCGGACAGTAATGCTTAATAATTGCAAAAAGCATAGCATTGACTCAAGTGAAAACCTTCCAGAAAAATAAACAATCGGATACTTAGGCAAGAAAATAAAAAAACGAAACGGAGAAGACAGCTGTTTCAGATCCTCGGAAAACGCATACAAACGGATACCTAGTTTGAAGACAAAAAAATGTAAATTATTGATTTTCCATCTTAATTCTACCGCATTTAAGTTTAACCTCATTTCCAGTAGTTTCATTTTTATTTTTGCACTTTTTATTTTTATTAACATTTTACAGGCGATAACATTATTGGGCCAATTTTAGAGGAAAATTACCGTTGCTTGATACCAGTTTATAAAGCTGTTTAATTTAACAATAATTAGCATGAATTATACAACACCTTATTTATCACTTTGCTTTAAAATTATGTTAAAATTGCCCACTAAATACCAAGTCTTCTTTTCTTTTGTTTAATGAAATGAGGTTGATTTATTGGTGCGTGAAAAGTCGCTTAGGTGTGTGAGAAAAATACATACCTAGCAAAATTATTTGCGAAATATTTTTTTGATTTGAATTTCAAACAATCAAATCTCCCGGTAGTACATTACATCTTTATCAAAAAAGTATAACTTAGACGTTGAGAAACACGTTGTTATCGGTCGTATATTTATTAATAGACGTGAACGTACATTCATACATACATATGTACATGCATAAGTGTATTCTTGAGTGCATATACATATACATAGACAGACACCTCAATACAATAAAGGCAATTAAAGCTTATAACGAGAAATTTCATAGAAAAGCCACATATTATCGATAATTATGCATTGGTATCAAAATAAAATCTTGTTATGCTCTGGAGAATTTTCAGTGTTCTACTATGTAATTAACTTTTCAGTTGTAATTAATCCTGCTAGCTAGCTGATTTATTGTTTATATCCACTCTCACTTCCTTCGCCTTAATTTAAAAATTACTCTACACTGATGAATTTAATCCAGGGAGCTTCTGTTGTCAGATGGAGACGGAGTATAGTGATGCTACATAGCCGAATGTGATAGCAAACAAGTCTAGGAGATAATCACGACCGCAATAACGGGATCTACCTACAAAAATTATTTACATACATATCGACGGTACTCTGCAGTAACGACATAACTCAAAACTAAAAAAAAAACTTACTACTGAAAAGTGACACATCGCGAATACTTGTCTAATCCTTCGTAAATCTAAATAAAGCAGTCAAAGATTTAGTCAGAATTATACTAAGATTATACAAGGACTAGTAAATACCCGGCGTGCTTCGCGAAGCCTCGAGTAATTTTGCATCAAAGCTAAGGGGAAACCGTATTGAAACTCAAATGGGAAAACCTCTCAGGGGAAGAATTTTGTCTTTATTAGTATCTATAATTCATCTAGCCGGCAATTGTAACCCTAGTACATATGTATGTACATATAATGTGTTGTAATCGATTGGTAATAATAAAAGTTAAGATCTATCTTCACAAATCAGTGCCGCATCAGTTCAGTATCATTGCCAATCATCATAGATCAGTGATACCAATTCACACACATCCGTAGTATGTCGCACGGTACCCTGCAGTACGGGGCAGTGACTACAGGACTGCTGAATCGGTAGCTACCTAATAAACACCGTCAATTACCGACCGACTACTTGCAGTGTATTTCATCGATTACTTTTACAAGGCAATGTCCTAGGCGGTAGTCACCATCGGCTCTCTCTGCACTACCGGGAGTTACTAAAGTAGTCACTTGCGTGATTTATGGGCGCCCTCTGTCGTAGTTTTTCGCNTGTGTGTATTTTAAACATCTCATGTTCAAAAATCCAGTCTTGAACATCTTATGCGTATACTTACACATATTGTGTTTAAAAATAACCACTTTTCAGTAGCAGTTTTCCATGCAGTTTTTAGAGTTTAGAGTTTATTAGTTAAACTTAACTAAAAAAATATCTATAGAATTTTCTTAGTGTTCACAATTACACAGTTTACACATAAAATGTTTAAAATTTGTTCTAAAAGTTTTTTGTTTTGGAATTAACGCATATTAAGAGAGGTTGCCAGTCCCCTTTCCTGATGTTTGCAAATTTAGACACCGTGTTAATAAAATTAAAAAACTGCCTGTTTGTTTTACATACCAAATTTGTCGCATAGAGCAAAATTACACATCAAATGTACTTAATTTTTATTTTTTAAAGGGACTATTTTTGCGTTAAAAACGTTTGCAATTATAAACATTTCGTGTGTGTATTTTAAACATCTCATGTTCAAAAATCCAGTCTTGAACATCTTATGCGTATACTTACACATATTGTGTTTAAAAATAACCACTTTTCAGTAGCAGTTTTCCATGCAGTTTTTAGAGTTTAGAGTTTATTAGTTAAACTTAACTAAAAAAATATCTATAGAATTTTCTTAGTGTTCACAATTACACAGTTTACACATAAAATGTTTAAAATTTGTTCTAAAAGTTTTTTGTTTTGGAATTAACGCATATTAAGAGAGGTTGCCAGTCCCCTTTCCTGATGTTTGCAAATTTAGACACCGTGTTAATAAAATTAAAAAACTGCCTGTTTGTTTTACATACCAAATTTGTCGCATAGAGCAAAATTACACATCAAATGTACTTAATTTTTATTTTTTAGAGGGACTATTTTTGCGTTAAAAACGTTTGCAATTATAAACATTTCGTGTGTGTATTTTAAACATCTCATGTTCAAAAATCCAGTCTTGAACATCTTATGCGTATACTTACACATATTGTATTTAAAAATAACCACTTCTCAGTAGCAGTTTTCTATGCAGTTTTTAGAGTGTATAAAAAATTGCGGAACGAACACTGAACTGTAAAAATCGGCATTGTGCCGGACGGTGTGAACAACTCTATTTGGGACTGGGGCAACCATATTATATTTTTCACTGACACTGATAGGTACGGCACTGATATGTGTAGATACACTTTTATTGTAAAAATCACCTACATATATAATTGATTTGAGGTCGATAAATAAACGCAGATCTAATTCCGTTTGCAGGCATCGTTTCTATTTGCGCCGCTGCTACTATTCTCTGATTACGGGCCGTTTGTCTTGACAAATTTCTTTTAGCTTTAGGCATTTTTAAACACTCGCACTATTCTGTTATTTCAAATATTTTTTATTTTTTTATTTAGTAACGAACTTCCACTTTGTATAAGCCAAAAGACTCAGCCCTTAACGCACTTGCTAATTTATCAACTTCGCGAAAACAATGTGCCGAATTCCCATGGTGCCGAACAAATATACATACATATGTACTGTTGTGCATGCCACTTCAGCGTTGGAAAAATGGAATTCGACTAGACAGAGGCAGGATTCCCATAAAAAAACAGGGCTAAATTACTTTACCATATAAATTCTAATTTGAACATAGTTATGTACATATGTATGCATGTATTAAGTCTAAAAGCCTGATTATGGTATCTTATTTCAACTTAACGGAAANAACATCTCATGTTCAAAAATCCAGTCTTGAACATCTTATGCGTATACTTACACATATTGTATTTAAAAATAACCACTTCTCAGTAGCAGTTTTCTATGCAGTTTTTAGAGTGTATAAAAAATTGCGGAACGAACACTGAACTGTAAAAATCGGCATTGTGCCGGACGGTGTGAACAACTCTATTTGGGACTGGGGCAACCATATTATATTTTTCACTGACACTGATAGGTACGGCACTGATATGTGTAGATACACTTTTATTGTAAAAATCACCTACATATATAATTGATTTGAGGTCGATAAATAAACGCAGATCTAATTCCGTTTGCAGGCATCGTTTCTATTTGCGCCGCTGCTACTATTCTCTGATTACGGGCCGTTTGTCTTGACAAATTTCTTTTAGCTTTAGGCATTTTTAAACACTCGCACTATTCTGTTATTTCAAATATTTTTTATTTTTTTATTTAGTAACGAACTTCCACTTTGTATAAGCCAAAAGACTCAGCCCTTAACGCACTTGCTAATTTATCAACTTCGCGAAAACAATGTGCCGAATTCCCATGGTGCCGAACAAATATACATACATATGTACTGTTGTGCATGCCACTTCAGCGTTGGAAAAATGGAATTCGACTAGACAGAGGCAGGATTCCCATAAAAAAACAGGGCTAAATTACTTTACCATATAAATTCTAATTTGAACATAGTTATGTACATATGTATGCATGTATTAAGTCTAAAAGCCTGATTATGGTATCTTATTTCAACTTAACGGAAAGTAGAACTTAGATAATCAAAATGAAACAGATTTCGACGTGGCATTAAGTTAGGTTGAGTTTCGGCTGTCCAATTATAAGCAACACCCATTTAATAGAATTTTTGAGAGCCGTAAGTTACGTTAAGTTGCCACAATCAGACCATAATTCAATTGATTGAATGTTGATCTGCTTGTTGCATTTGCATGAAGCGAAACTGCTGTTATTTATTCTGTTGCCTGAGTAAAACCAAATGCAAGGGATAGCTTTAGATGTCAATAATACTAAGTTAATGGCTTTTTCGGGTTTAGCTCAAATAAGGAAAATATCCTTAATTGAATCTTAGCACACAATTTATTTTTAATTAGTTGGGGACAAATTCGAGGACAGTTTGGACCTTGTTGGGGAGTAGTTTGGGGCCACTTAGTGATTACTTTTGGACTATACTACTGGCCCCAAACTAATCCTCACCTAGTCCCGAACTGGACGCTAACTAGTCCCGAATTGGTCTCGAGCAAGCCCCGTCTTTTAAGACTTAAAAAATGTTTTCGCACTCATAATTATTTTGAAGGCTTAAAAATATTTATCTCGCTGATAATTATTATGATTATGATTATTATGATTTTCGATTTGATATCCCAGACGCATTTGGCGTACCTTGTGGATATTTTCACATACTTATATATGTTTGCAGTTTATTTTTGTTAATTAAACATTCCGATTAAAGTTTGATACAGTTTTTTATACCCGAGCGCACTTGTGCACAAGGGTATATAAATTTTGTTTACATAACGGTTGTATGTAACAGCCAAAACGAATCGAGATAGATATAGACAAATGTATACATAAATGCTCAGAATGAATAGAGAAGTCGATTAAGCCATGTCTGTCTGTCCGTCCGTCCGTCTGTCCGTCTGTCCGTCCGTCCGTCTGTCCGTCTGTCCGTCCGTCCGTCTGTCCGTCTGTCCGTCCGTCCGTCTGTCCGTCTGTCCGTCCGTCCGTGTACACGATAACTCGAGCAAAAATTGAGATATCTCAACGAAATTTGGTATGTAGGTTTCCATTTATCCAAGGTAGGTTGGTATTGAAAATGGGACCGTAACCACGCCCACTTCCCATATAACGGTAATTTTCAGCAATACGAAAACTGCGATATTTTAGTAACTACTGGAGATTATTCACCAAAAATTGATATTTACAATAAGTTTTAGACGAGAAATAAGAATATTATACATTTTTGGAAAATGGGCGTAGCCACGCCCACTTATGGTTACATGTGTATATCTTAATAACCGCTGCACCAATTTCTTCCAAACTTGGCACAGTTGTTGGCCTTCGCACAACATACCAAATCGCCGAAACTTTTTAAAATCGGACAATAACCACGCCCACATCCCATATAACGGTAATTTAGAGAAATACAAAATCTTCGATAAATCAGTAAATATTAAAGCCAATTTATTCAAAATTGATGCTTGCAACAATTCTTAACTAAGAAATATGTTTATGGTAAAATTTTGGAAAATGGGCGTGGCACCGCCCACTTATGATCACATATATGTATCTCGGTAACCTTTCTACCAATTTGTACCAAACTCGGTATGGTTATTGTACTTGCCACATAAAAGCAAAACGTTGAAAATTATTGAAATCGGACTAAAATTGAGGCCGCTTTTCATATATCGGTAAAAGTCAGAACTGCTTGAAAAAAAATCGAAATTTAAGGACTCTAGTTTACTCAAAATTGATACGCCTCAGCTTACCATGTAGCGGTAGCTTTCGGAAAGGTGAAAGTCATATATTAAATACTTGCGCCGGGTATTTAATGTTCGGCTCCGCCCGAACTTAGCCTTTCTTACTTGTTGATATTAGCAATCAAAAAAAAAAAAAAAAACGGATTTTCGGCCCACGATTTTATAAAAACGCTGATGTTCTAAATTTTTTTATTTTCATGACCTGTTAAAATGTTGCTAAAAATGTGGTTTTTACATATAATTACTCTGGTATTATTAAAGAACATTCTCTTAATTACATACCTGTCTTGGGCAGTTAGAATGGGCCTAGTGCCCAAAAATATGCACTCGGAAAGAGATAGTAAAATTAAAACGTTGATACTGAACGATTTACGCATTGTCATGGGTTGGAACTTGTTATCAAGGGGTTTCTGGAGTTGCTAATTAGGAATCTGAAGTCAGTTTTACAAAATTAAAAATGGCGGATCGAAAATGGCGATCCATTTTTTTTAAATTGTTGGATTTGTTCGAAAACCGGCACTCGAGAGTTTTTGAGGTCGCCGATTACGACTCTGAAGTCAACTTTTTTAAATTCAAAATGGCGGATCCAATAAGGCTATCAAAAAAAAAAAAAAAAACGAAGATATTCCCAATGAATGTCCGGCATGCGGCGAGTCGCCCCATGACTCACAGCATCTCTTCGTATGCCCTCTAACTCCCACCACACTAACGCCCCTGTCCCTATGGACAGACACCGTCGAGGCTGCACGCTTCCTAGGGCTGCCGTTAGTAGAGCTTGACGACAACGATTGAGGGACTAGCCGATCTGGGCGGGGTTGTTGTAGCCGCTACAACGCCTACAGAGGTGGTTCCATACTAATCTGGTTTAGATCCAATCATTGGATCATGAAAAAAATAACGCTAGTCCTAAATTTTTATATGAGAATTGAAGTCGGTTTTGTTTTTTGCTTAGAAATTACTTGGGTTTATAGAGAATTTGACTAGCTTTCCTTTCCCGTATCTCATATTGCGATTATTTAATTGGTTCGTAAGATATACGTGATTAAGGGAAATTTTTATTTATTTTTTTTTTGGCTGAACAACGGTAAATTGCAAATATCTCGAAAAGCTATCTCGATTTTCGGAAACTCCCCTGCCGAAAACATGCACTTTGTTCGGCCGCGCTTAGGGACTATAACCCTTACTAAGTAGAATTCTCCTTTCAGTGTTGCCGGAGAAGAGGGCTTATACATAACTCCGGCCACGCCAGTTTGAAACATTTATTTTAAATTAAAGTTGAATCCTTTGAATACTCGTGTATGCTAAAGTTTTTAGATTCGGGTTCTGTGTTTGGACACAACAACCGAAAATCATTATACAAATAACTAACCCGAGTTTCTCGGTAAGGGGCAACAAACCGTTTGTTTAGTTCGTTCATATAAAGCAGTGTATAAAAATATACCTATATGCGAAAGGCAAATTTATCTGTTTAAAGATCACCACTAATATTTCCTGCGAACACACATCGATTTACATCTTTTATCTCGCTTCCGACACAGAATTGTTTTCGTACAAAATTACGCAAAAAGCTGTAAATTTCATACCCGTTCGTTTTTAGGCATGCCATTGTTACGAATGTCGACAACTCGTAGCAAAATCCGAATACGAAATGTTTCACAATAGGGGTGTTAATACGTTCCCACGACAGTTGGGTCTACGTAACCCGAACGGTTCAAATTTATATCTGGCCAAGGACACTCACTCCAGCAACACTCCCCAAAAACTTTTTGGGGAAGTTGTATGTTGTTATAACAACAAGAGTGGTGTTATTATACTTCAAAAAGTTTACAAAAAATATGGATATATGGGTATCGGTTGTAAGAAGAATTCGAAACAAGATCAACTATAATTTTTGTTGTCAATTATTCCTTTGGAACCTGTCAAGATTTTTAATTTTGAATGCATTTTGAAGGATCTTACTATAATTTAAACCCTATAAATACATGAAATTATATTAAAGGATACAAATTTGAAAGGATGTTTTTCAAATTTTTTAATTAATATTTTCACATTTGTCCCTTAATCAACCCGAGAGGACATGCCAAACGATAAAACACTTTATTTTGTCTATTTAATATTATGAAAGGAATTTTTAAAAAGCAGGACACGAATTGTTAAAAAAGTTGAATTTAATAATTTAAAGCAGGACAGGAATTGTTAAAAAAGTTGAATTTAATAATTTAATGTTCATCATACGCCCGTCTGACCAATTAAAAAATGTTCTACAGTTGCATATTTTCAGGACATACACTAATTATTCGACCCCTTTTTATATTCTTGGACAGTCTAATGTACATACCCTGTAGTTAAGTGTACCAGTTGTAAACTACCTCACAACTAGTATGAACCGCATGGCCAACTAGTCTTTTTTCCATGCAGTCAACTGGTATTTTTAACATGGGGATGTCCTACGAGATGGTAATTGTCAGATTTCGGTCAGAAATATACCAGTCTCAACTAGTTGAAAATAGACTGAAAAATACTAGTCCAATTATCAGTCGAACCCACTACCTTGGGAGTCAAAAAGTAAAATGAATTCATGAATATACAATAAAGAACGTTTGATTAAGTACACTTTAATATATTACACATTTTTATTAAGCATCCTTAGATTTGCCAATAATTAGTGTTAAATTTTGTGAGTATTAATTAAAAGTAAAAATAAATACATAAATATTTCAAATTTTCGAACATAACTTTAAATGCAGTTTTCATTAAATCTCATTAAAAATAAAAACTTTCAGGTACAAGAAATACTATATTTTTTTCTTTTTTAATGTTAAATATGCAAAACAAAACCGTTTAGTTAAAAATAAAATAAATACTTTAGTTCATTTTCGAGTGAACTTAATTAAAAACAAGTAAGAGCAGTTCGGCAATGCCTAAGGCTTCATACCTTTCATGAAAATGAAATGATTTGAAAATTTTACTTTAACAGATTACTGCATTTGAAAAAATGTATATATTCACAGCATACATAGATAGAGGAGGTAAATATATAAAAAATCATATCTAAACAATCAGAGGTATGGAAGATATACCTTATATAGCAACAATTTAAGTGATTTTCATTGCTGTGTGATCGCGGTATGTAAACTGGTATACCCTTTTGTTAATTTTTGTTAATTTTTCTGTTAACTTTCTGTTGATAATGAGTGAAAATAATGCGAAATTTCATGTTTCTAGATGCATATATAGAGAAGTTATAAAAAAGAATCTCATATCGGAACAATCAGTTGTATGAAGGCTATAGGTTATAGCGACCCGATCTTTGTGATTTTCATTCTAAGTTTTAATAAGTGGAAAACGGGTGGAAGTATTGCAAAGTTTCATGTTCCTAGCTGCATAAATGGAGAAGTTATAATGAAAAATCTCATATCTGAACAATCAGTTGTATGGGAGCTATATGTTATAGTCGTCCGATTCTTCCGGTTCCGACAAATGATTAATACTTTATAAAAATACACTCACCCACATACCAAATTTCATCCGGATATCTCAAAAATTGAGAGACAAGATTGCATACAAACAGATGGACAGACGGACTCAGCTCGACATTCTGATCATTTATGTCTACATTTTAATGGGTCTATATCTTCTTCTTCTAGTACTTACAAACATCGGACCAAAGTTATATTACCATTTTATGCTCATGAAAGGTATAATAAAAGTTTTCATTTAATTAACTTAAATTCAGTTATTAAATATTCTTAATTTTTGTCTATAGTTTGGCTTGTTGATTGATAATTGGAATTAATCAAATTAGTATATTAATCGTGTAATTAAAAAAAGTCAGAAATAATTGAAAATGGTCAAAAATAACAAAGTAATCTTGTAATTAAAATTAATGAATTAATTAACAATTTTTAATGAACTATTATTCATTAATCATTAAAAAGGTGCTAATACTCGTATTTAATTATTAAACGGTAATCCAAAAAAACATGCTTTAATTAATAATCATTATGATTATTAATCATTATTTAACAGGTCTGGTATAACTGAATATGTACTCGCTTTATACCCAAATAAAAGTTATATATTTTGTGTACTTTATTGTATTAAACTGTCTAAGTCAAATAAAACCGGACATGAATATATCGTTTTGTACAAGTCTGGTAATTTTCGATATGTAATTCGGTTTCAGTCAGAAAATTCTAGTTTCAAAGTAGTATTTTTTCTGACTAGTTTGGGGTTTCACTGCAGGGTAAATACATATCTACATTAGACTGCATCACCAAAAACAGTTAGGGGTTTTCCTTCGGGATTAATTAATTAATATTTCTGAAAAATATTAAGATTACGTGAACTGCACCGATTTGAATAAAAATGGTTTCTTAAAGAACTTTTTGAAAAAAGTCTCCTCAGATAACAAAACCCATTAAGCTTAAAAAATCTGCATACAAATATTTAAAAATCTTTTCAACAGAATCGTAATAATGAGATTTGATGCTTTTTTTTCTTTTTTTCAGAGATTGCTTTACGAAAAACTTGAAAAACTGGGCCAAAACTATTCTCATTTAGACTTATGGGATCTCAGTAGAAAGATATTTTCCCACTGTTTTTATTTTGTCCCAAAAAAAAGTCATTCGTGTCCCAATATTTTTTTTTTTCAAATACTAACACATCCTAATTCAACTTTGAATTACTTTCGTTAATCCTACTTTTCTCTTTCATCCTTTGAATGAGTTCCAATGACACCTCACAAGTCTAGATCGGAATAGTTTAGGTTCAGTTATTCAAGTTTTTCTTGTGCTAATCGGCCGCTGTGGTGTAGTGGTAAGCAGTGCGCGCTTCCACTCCGCAGGACCCGGGCTCAAACCCTGGTCAAAGCAACATCGCAAAAAATATAGAAAAAAGGTTTTTTCTTAACTGCGGTCGTCGGTCGGCAGGCAATGGCAAACCTCCGATTGTATTTCTGCCATGAAAAACAGCTTCTCATAAAAATACAATCGCCGTTCGGAGTCGGCTTAAACTGTCGGTCCCTCCGCTTTGTGTGACAGTATCAAGGCGCTCGCCACAAGTCGGAGGAGAAGCTCGGCCAAACACTAACATATGTGTAAGCGCCAATCTATTATTATTATTATTATATATCTTTGAAAAAAGTTAAAAAACCGCATCAAAGTTCTCATTATTACGATTCCGTTGAATATATTTTTATGCAAATTTTTTAAGCTCAAACCGTTTTGTCATTGGAGGAGGCTTTACAAAATATTTTTTTATTGCCACTTTTATTGCAACATAGATTGATTAAAGGAAAAATACTGATAAAAATAAAATATTTCACACAAACAGGGATGCAATTTTGAAATTCCTGCCCGTATTTTGTTTGTAGGTCAAATATTAGTGGCAGTGTGCTACTATGAAAGCACGGCCGAGTAATCATAGTCAACTTATGTACAGTAGTCGAAAAAATTATAGCAGCACAAATTTTGACAAGTATTAAAATATTATTTTTGTTGTTATTTAATTTTGGTTATTTTTTTATAGTTCATTCTTTACCAACATCCGTATAAATACAAGTTAAAACGCAGTGTCACACGATAGGAAATTTTCCGAAAGCAAATCGTATCCCAATGTGTGAATACCCAAATATTTTTCTTTTCCCAATCACGAAAAATAATTTGTTGAAATTTTTCAATACCAGATTGCTGTATCTATTGTACCAAGCTTTTGACTACAAAAAAAAAAATTGTTCAAATTTTTTTATTTTGTACCAATAGCCCAATATAAAAATGCACAAGTCTGTACAAATGTACCAATCGAGTAACACTGCCTTAAAAATTTATGCAATTAAAAAAAATTTCAACGAATTTTCGTAAAAATTTTGAGTTTTTAATTCGATTCTGAGTATGCAGTTTTGTAGCCCATTGAATTCTAATAGAATAAAGTACAAGTTTCAAATGGCTAAAAATTACGGTTGATTTTTTAGAATTTTTAAAAAAGCTCGAAATTTGTACCAAAGTTTGTTGAATTTTCTTAATATTGCTTGGATTTACACGTTTTTTTTTTAAGAAAAAAATAACCAAAATTAAATAACAACAAAAATAATACGTTAAGACTTGGCAAAAAGTGGTTCGGCTATAATACTTTGACCACTCAGAACACCTACAACCACCCCCCAAATAATGTAGTCAGTCGTTATTCCACACTACCGCTAGAGTGTAATTAGTGTAAGCCCTTTACTAATTTGAAGTATTCTTTAGGCCAAAATATTTTGCGTGATTCCGATTTCTTTGGCAGTACTGTAAACTGCTCATTCATTATCTGTGCTAATCATAAGTTTGATAAGAACATCAAACTTCCTTCATACAAATGTAGTATATCGAATGCTTGTATAGAATATAACCTATCTGCCGTTTTCACAAAAGTGAGATTCCTACATTAAAATCCACTTTAGACTTAATTGTCATCGATTATGTTTATGCTAACCTTGTATATCGTTTTTAGTAGCACTAACTAATGAATTTCTAAGTTTAAATTGCAATTAGTGATGACAGTTAAGTTTCAGATGGGTTATAACTTCAAAAAGTAGCTTTTGTGAAAACTGGAGATAGGTGGTATTGAATATAAGCCCTCGATATACATAGTGTATGTACATAAATATATACCAAGTAAAAAACGAATCCATCGTTAATATTATTTATGGCCAATATATGAGATTTAACCATTTAGCCTTATGTACTCGCATACATACTTCAATTGTAAGCCTTTAGTTTCTGCAGGGCTATTGCCCCACATTTAGTATGAATTGTGCAATCCGCGAATTACATTTCAGTTACCTGTCTTCGAAATAGATAAATCGCTTTAGACATGTATCGACGGGTTGAATATAAAGTAATTTGGTAAAAATGCATTTGTTTTTATTTAATTTTAATTTCATATCTTCTAGTTTGACTCCTTCCTTTTTTAATGTAAATAAATATGTTTATATTGATAAGTCCTTTGTGTTGATTGCTTGTGCATAGAAAAAAACCTTCTTAATATTAGTATTTGTGATTGTATTTTTAAACATTTATAATTTTAAAATTGTTACTTTTATTTTTATTTTATTTTTGTTTTTATGGTAAATTCTTGTAGGATAAAAAATATTGAAAACGTATCAAGTCACGCGAACGGCGATGAAAAAGATGAAGAAGAGGAAGAAAAAGAAATTTTTAATGATGCCAACAGGTAGGTATTGTTGCATTTGGTCGAAAGCGCACCTCTGTACTTTGCTCCTCCGCTGCAATGAAATCACAAAATTAAGCTCATTTAAAATTTAAAAATTAAAGTGGCCGTAATTTTAAAAATAATTATTTTTCTAAAAATAACTTTTGATATTGCACTCACCCACCATTTGCATACTCGAAAATTTTGCATGCACTGTTTTTCAATTAAATGTTTCGCACTTTTCGTTCCTCTTAGCCAATGACTCTTTCAAGTTGTTTCACAGATTGTTATTATCATTCACAGGAGAGAATCTGTTACCGAGGATGCAGCAGCAGTACAGGTCAATAAACTAAAAGTAATTAAAGAAGGCAGCGAAGAAAACAAGACATTTGACTCCACGGCTACTAAAATAGAGACAGGTGGAACAAATTTAGCCTCAAGCAACGTTTCTGCAGTCGAATGTGCTGATACGCTATTGCCAGATAAAGCAATATCAATCACAACCCAAGAAGAGCTTGACGATCAAGCAGCTGCGCAAGTGCAAACAACCACGTCTGCTGAACTCAATGAATGCATAGAAAATACATCTAAGCCAAGTATTGTTCCTATAACAGTTGAAAGCCAGCGCGGCGACGCGGATAGCGCCGATACTGATAACCGGGACTTAGCTGGAGCAAGCGCAACCGACGGACTATCATCTAAAGCGTCAATATTTGACGATACTCCTCTTAGTCGCAATAACTCCACCGGTTTGGGAAAGAACAAATTATCAGAAACACCGTCCTTTTCAAAAATATCCAGCAGCTTACAGAGCTCGCTTGGCGCTCTTAGCGGCAATCGCCCAGATGAGGTGAGTTTAGTCAAGTGCTGTAATTCGTTGGAATTAGATATATGTGGCGAGCGCGCGTGTGTGGCGAATGAGTGAATCGGTGCGATTGTGTGACCTTAAAGAATATACGTACAAGGGAAACATTTGTAATATAAAATCAAAACAAAAAAAATAAATTTTTTAAACGACATGGGTTTGGTCATGAGTTGGATGCTAATGTCCGCTGTTTACGAACAGTTAACCTATCGGTATGAGCAGGTAAAGTGAAGTAAATTTCTTGTTTTTAATTGTTGTACTTTTTTATTGTTTCTTTAACCACATAACCTGCTTGACAAAGCCGTTGAATACGTATATATGTACATACATATATACACACTATAAAGCAACTCCGATTCAATATTAATAGGTTGTCTATTTTCTCATTTCAAGAAGTATTAAGTCGTATGGGTTTTTCTATTGTAAGCTTATTCGTTTTAGAATTTTAATGAACAAATACTTCTGCAGATAAGCAATAATCGAACGTTGGAACTATGACGCTTGAGAAAAAATTGAATTGTTGCCTACCTTCCGCAGTTAATAAATGCTCAGTATCATAGTGCTGCTAAAAAGCTCGTTTTATGGATTTTATTTGTAAATCTATATATCGTCGTTGTTTGTAAACGTTGGAGCTTTCATTGATAAGAATTGTTTATTTACTTTTCGTTCTCCTTTACATTGCTCTTTCATACATACTACACTTGTAGATACATATGTATCTATGTATGCACATAAAATCTTCTCTTCGGTTTGCTCATTTTGACCTATAATAAATATGGTTAATTCTTTTAGAACTTGTTTTTTTTTTACTGTATAAATTTTTGTGCTCTCCGAGCGATCCACAGTTGAATACATACGCATATGCTGTCAGTACGTTATACAACCGAGAATGTACATACATATACAGTGGTGGCAGAAATAATAGAAACTTTTTATTTTGACCAGTTTTGGCTATATTACTTTTGTTTATACTGTGTTTAATATTTTTTTATAAAAGTCTACCGCATTATATAGGCAATTCTCAATTCCCATGACAGCCAGTTCTACGTACTGGAATGACTCGGGTTTTACCCGACCAAGGGCTGTTGTTTCGGCGATCTAACCCCGTTTAGGTCGGCGAAGTATCTCCGAAGTTGTTCGTCCATAGGGCTACATTCGCTACGGGCTGGCATCGAGTCAAACCCAGGGCCAGAAACCTACACCTGCTGTGTATGCCAGAGACGACTACACCACAACTCCACCTCAGTCAAGTGCAATGCTTGCGAGGAGTGGAGTCAACTCAGAGTCTGCTCAGGTCTACGGACACATCGGCAGTGGACCACGTCGTTTGTGGCCCCCTGCTGCTCAAACAGAGTAGCCTCCACTGCTTACCCCAGTCCACCTAAGCAGTCCCACACAAACACCACAGCACAACAACATAACACAATAGACCACACCACAATCGCACCAGACCACAGACCACTGAACACACACAACCGCACCACCACCCACACGCCGCCGCCAACAACTCTTGGTTCCTCCTACAATCTGCACGGTATGACAGACCAGGATATTCCGTAATGTGACATCAGTCAAGTGCAACACCTGCCTTGGCCGGTGCCACTTTAGGGCATGTTCAGGTCTGGACGAGGAACGTGACTGGACGAGGAACTTCGAGGGCCCGTGCTGCGCAGCACGGTCGCAAGCTTCAACCGCGACGCCACAGGGCGGCAACCACCTCAGCAGCGCACACAGCCGATGGCGACACGACCACACACATCTCACACCCCGCATTACCACACGTCTCCCGAATCACATGAAGCTCCTTCAATTTAACTGCAACGGGCTACAGAGCAAGATCGAGGAGATAACCGTCTTTATGGGAAGGCATGGTATACTGATAGCTGCGGTCCAAGAGAGCACAACATCTCAACATTGTTGAACTGCGCCGAGATCGCGAGCGAGATAATGGTGGTGGCTTAGCGTTCATCACGCACCACACAGTGCAGTATCGTCTTATCGAAGCAGACATCGACCGCAGGGATACCACCCTAGAATGTCAGGGCATTGCTATCCAGTCAGGCAATGTTGAGATGGAAATATTCAACGTTTATATACCCCCTGTCACCTGCTGCCCGGCAGGATATCACCCAGACATACGGCGCTCCTCAGAGATGAAAACCGAATGGTAGTAGGTGACTTTAATGCGCACCACGATCTTTGGCACTCAAGCCTGTCAAACGATCGTAGGGGAACCGATTTGGCTGAGCAGATAGACGATTCGACATTCTGCACAATGAACGACGACGCACCCACCAGGATTATGGGTAACTGCAGTAGCTCGCCAGACATCACAATAGTCAGCGCTGGTCTGATAAACAGCATAACGTGGCGACCTATGCTGACTCTAGCATCAGACCATCTACCCATAGTCATCTCGATTNAGCTCGCCAGACATAACAATAGTCAGCGCTGGTCTGATAAACAGCATATCATGGCGACTTATGGTGACCTTGGCATCAGACCATCTACCCATAGTCATCTCGATTGATAAACCAACCGACTTTGCCTCCGCCAAACACCGGACCTATATCAACTTTTCTAAAGCTGATTGGAAAGGTTACGCGGAATTTACTGAAAACACCTTCGCTGCTCTCCCCACACCAACCGACGTCCACCTTCGTGAACGTAAGTTCCGCAGCTTCGTACCGGCAGGATGCATCACGGACCCACATCCAAATTTCCCTGCCGAAGCGGCTGTTCTAGCCGATGAGCGTGACAGCCTTCGTCAGGCCGATCCCGGAGATCCCCGTATCAGGGATCTCAACGCGGATATTCGGCAACTAGTGAACGTACATAAGCGGAAGAAGTGGGAAGAACAACTGAAGACCTTTAACTTCACCTCTGGTGTGAGTAAGCTTTGGTCAACCATGAGGTCACGAAGCACGACGACAGAGTCGAAATTTCTTTCGGCGACCATGCCTCGTCTGACCCGGAGCGATGCGCGTGCTACTTTAGCCGGCAGTTCATACTGCATCCTCCGGTGGACAAAACCAAGCGTCGAGTGACCAGAAGGCTGCACAAACTGCCAACAAATTGTGCCCCCTTGCTTTCACCTGCGGTGAAGTTCAGGTGGCCATCGGAAAGGCGTAAGCCTCCAAGGCCATGGGTCCCGACGGAATATGCATCCTGATGCTGGAAAATTTGGGTCCTGCGGGAGTAGCGTACCTAACGGAGGTCCTCAATTTGTCTAAGGCCACTCTCATCATCCCAGACATCTGGAAGGTGGGGAGAGTGGTCCCACTGCTCAAACCGGGGAAACCTGCCAACAAAGGAGATTCGTATCGTCCGATTACACTCCTTTCCCCGGTAGCGAAGACACTCGAGGCCTTGCTACTCCCGTACTTCACAAACCACCTGACCCCAGCGAAGCATCAGCATGGTTTCCGTAAAGTGCACAGTACAACAACAGCACTTAACGCCATAAACACTCAGATAACTCGTGGCCTTAACCGTAACCGTCCCTGTGAGAGAACGATTCTAGTAGCGTTGGACTTGTCAAAGGCGTTTGACACCGTCTGCCATTCCACGCTGCTAGAAGATATAGAGGCCTCCTCTCTCCCACAGAGGCTCAAACGGTGGTCGGCAAATTATCTGAGTGGTCGACACTCGTCGGTAATGTTTAGAGACAAATCGAGCAAACTTAGAATAAATGGAACATACCAATGCTCAAATCAAAATAAAATTATAGTTTAAAAAACTAAACCTCGCTATTATAATTTGCATTCGTACTGTCATCAGGTATGAGATAGAAATCGCTGCATCTTTTAGGCGTATCCATATTACATAGTTACATCCCGAGCTAATAAAAGGGAGGTAAAAATAAAACGGGGTTCCACAGGGTGGTGTCCTTTCCCCGCTACTGTTTAACTTTTACATTTCAAAGCTCCCTCAACCACCAGAGGGAGTCTCGATTGTCTCTTACGCCGACGATTGCTCGATCATGGCGACTGGGAATGGAATTGATGACCTGTGTTCGAAAGTAAACGGATATCACCGATCTTTCTCGCTTCTTCACTGCAAAGTGTCTAACCCTCTCCCCAACGAAATCCTCTGCGACCTTGTTCACCACTTGGACGAAGGAGGTCAGGCCACCGCTAGGAATTCACGTCGATGATGCACCAATTCCGACGGTGAATAACCCCAAAATACTCGGAGTAACATTCGACAGCCTGCTCTCCTTCTCTGCGCACGCAACCACTATTGTCAACAAAGTACAGAGCCGCAACAAAGTCCTCAAGTCCCTAGCCGGCAGTACCTGGGGCAAAGACAAAGAAACGTTGCTGGCAACATACAAGACAATAGGCCGGCCGGTTTTAAACTACGCAGCACCAGTGTGGTCGCCGGGGACTAGTAGGACGCAGTGGATGAAGCTACAGACAGCACAAAACACAGCACTCAGGACAGCGACCGGATGCCTCCTGATGTCACCAGAACACCACCTCCATGATGAGGCGAAAATGCTCCCAATTAGGGAGCACAACCATATGCTCTGCAAGCAGTTTCTGGTTGGGAGCCACAGATGTGGCCACCCAAACAGACAGCTGCTTGCAGAGGAGCCCTCGCCAAGGCACGTCAGGAGGCATCTATATGAACTGACGGACGAAGTCCAGAGGTTCATTAAGCAGCCTCTGGACCCGTCAGCTTACCAACAGGCCCTGAACGGCATTCACAGGCACTCAGTCTCGAGATATGTACACTCTAGACCTGTAAATGCCGTTCTAGGCACACAAACACCGGACATTGACGCGACGGAGCTCCGTCTGCCTCGGGAGACTAGGACAACAATAGCCCAACTGCGCTCTGGCTACTGCAGCAGGCTAAACTCCTACCTGAGTAGGCTAAATGCGGATGTGCCGAATGAATGTGCGGCTTGCGGAGAGACCCCTCACGACTCGCTTGCAATAGACAAGAAATTATGACGAGTCAAATTGGCGTGACTCCTTTTTTTAAATTCTGACACTTGCGGCTTTTATAGTATACTGTAGCTGGTGCATACCTAAAACTGTTATAGTGTTCTGGAGCATAAAAGGAGGCTTGTAAAAATGTTGTTGGAGGTTAGTAAAAATGTATATTTTTTTATCAGCACATAGTCTGCAATTGGAAAATTTAGCCTAATTCGTGTATTTTATTGTACGCTATACTATTGAACTATGATCCTCGGGCACCCCTTTTTATTTGTTCATTAAAAAGCTACAGAGCGAAAAAAAATAAGAAAAGCCCCAAAAAGAAACCAATATACATATAATACCCAAAGGCGTTTTTCATCTATGTCATCAAATCTGCACCGTTCGTTCGATTTT
This sequence comes from Rhagoletis zephyria, assembly GCF_001687245.7. Taxonomy (NCBI): domain Eukaryota; kingdom Metazoa; phylum Arthropoda; class Insecta; order Diptera; family Tephritidae; genus Rhagoletis; species Rhagoletis zephyria. The sequence goes on along the minus strand of NW_016163166.1, from coordinate 8,347 downwards.
CGATGTATGTAGATGCTATTTGACAATTTTTTTTATACAAACAAAATGTGGAGCACCGTCAATAAAATAAAATTGCCAAAAATAAACGGTAAATTTGATGGGCCACAAAACTGAATACCAAAATTTTGTCTAAAGATGCTGATCAAGAAGTTGGAAATTGATTTTTCATAATTTTCGCACAAAGTGTGACATTTGGAGTTATATTGTGTTTGTTAAGTAATCAGCTATAGTAATAATAATAGTAATAATAATAGATTGGTGCTTACACATATTATAGTGTTTGGCCGAGCTTCTCCTCCGACAAAGCGGAGGGACCTACAGTTTTACGCCGACTCCGAATGGCCATTGTATTTTTATGAGAAGCTGTTTTTCATGGCAGAGATGCACTCGGAGGTTTGCCATTGCCTGCCGAGGGACGGCCGCTGTTAAGAAAAAAAACCTTTTTGCTATATTTTTTTGCGATGTTGCTTTGACCAGGGCTTGAACCCACGTGCTGCGGAGTGGAAGCTACATCAGCTACACTTTCATAAAAAAAATAATAAACATTAAATAAACTAAAGAAAAATAGCCAAAACTTACTAAAATGTCGCGTCACATTTTTTGTTTGGTTCACTGTATGTGTATCTCGGTAACTGATTTATCAATTTGCACCAAATATTTTGAAAGTTTTCGATATCGGACTAAAATTACGCCCACTTTGATTGATTGATTTTTTAAGGACCACCCTAATGCACATACATATGAACAAATGTATGTATGTACAATACAGATATGTGGCGTTTTAGAAGTCAACAGGTGTAAATGAAATCGCTCTAAAATATGTACATACTCACATACATACATATAAGTATTTTATGGTCATATTCGTACATATCTAATGCAAAACAATTCGTTAAAGAACGAACTTATCAATTCTTGCTATTGCAAAGATAACCATGAGCTAGCGGCAAATGTACATACATACATTTGTACAAATGGTAGGACGCCAAATGTTTTCTCTCTGCCGTTTGACACCAACGGTTGCCAGTTGTGTTTTAGATCTATTAGTTCGATTGATATTGTGGTAGGAAGCTAACATATAGAGAAGACGCTGTTGATTTTTAATTTCCATATGCAAGTTCTGATAAAACACTCAGTTGATACAAACAAAGAAGTTTGTGTGTTTGGAAAAATGTTACAAGAGTCTAATTAGGCATAACTAAGTACAAACTTATTACGGTGCTGTTCTGTGAGTTTTTTTATGCATAAATCAAATACCAATAAAGTTGCATTTAATATATATATTTATGTATGTATATAAATACTTAAGATGTAGTTACATATGTACATACATATCCAGTTAAAAAGAGCCATCAAAAGTAACTGAGTTTTAAAATGAATCTTTTTATGTTTTAACGGTGCAATAACTAGCGCAAACCCATAGTTATATAACCATTACGCATTCCTTTACTTATTTTATATTTTATTTTTTTCTGATTGCCTCGGTTTTTAGCTTAACATTACTCATTTCATAAGTGGTTGGTCATATTATTTGATCGCCAATCTATAAGCTTAGTATTCATAACACGATTAATGATATCAAAAATAGAAAGGGTCTGCTTTTACGCAGATAACGTTACATGTAAAGATAAGTAATTAATTCTGTTTACACTAAGCTATAAACATCTGCCACAAGCAATTAACGTTTTGTTTATTCGTACATACGTATGTATGTAAGCATGTAGGCAAGAAAGCGGGACTTTTTTAGTGAAGGTAAAGAACCTGGTTCTGATTCTTTTACTACACCTTTTTCATCAGTACCTCAGAAACCAACAAATATAAGTACTTCACGAAATAGTGAAAAGTACTCCAAAAAGCGTCAAATATATTTCAAAATAATCAATTGTATTTTAAACAGTGATATATCTACCTCAAATTGGTTTTATGAGCTTCGAAAATTATTAAAAACAACAAAACATTAAAAATATTTCAAAAAGTAAAATATTTCAAAAGTTAGGTGAATGTACTTCAGATAAAAAATGCACTTTAGAAGTAAGTAGATTACAAATTGTTTAATATAGTTTGTAAATGTGTAGTATATAATACGGAAAAGCAAATTTTTTTGTGATTGAAAAACATGAAAAATAACTTAGCCGATTATGCTACAAAGGACATTAATTTGAAATACTTTAAATTTTAATACTTTAGATTTAAATACTTTAAATTTAAAAACGCAAAATTCGCATTATTTAACCGCTATTTGAGCATACGATTATAGAAACCAACCAAACTTTATACTGCTTTCTAACAGCCAAGGACAGAAAGTAAGTAGGAGTGCCAGCTACTGTCGAAATTCGACCATTCTTCTAGTTTTTTAAGACCCTCGGAGAGGTTTTCTATTTTAGCACGTCGTTTAACTTATAATGTACAAAATTATTTACCGGAAAATCTCCTGCTTCGGAACTAAAACGTGACTTAAATTTTTTATATCTTTAAAGGTCTTTGACAGGACTTGAAATATTACCGATAAATTCCAGTTTGTCGATAAATTTCGATAATTTGATACATATCGATAATTTAATGAATTTAAAAACCACTAAAATCTCCAAACTCAACAATAAATATCGATAACTTGATTTAATTTTCATTAACTTGACAAATTTCGCTAACCCTTAAATTTTTATAGCTCGATAACTGTCCGTAAATTTCGACAACTGATATAAACATTGGTCAATTTGAATAATTTTACACGTTGGTATAACTCAATAAACTTGAATAACTCGATAAATTTCGATAACGATAAACATCGATGACTTGATAAATTTCGGTAACTTAATAATTTTCGATAACTAAATTTTTTATAACAGAATTTATTTCAATTCCTATCGAAAAAATAAGTGCCCCTGTGCCACATTGAAGAAGTGGAATTTACGTTACATATGTAGAAATTGTGTAGTTAATATGATGTTATAAGCTCAAGGTTATATTTTATCTTTTTTCTATCTTTATTCCTACCCAGGCCCGTCGAGAGGGGAGGAATGGAGGAATCCTCCCCGGGCCCGGTCTTTTTAAGGAGCCTGAAATATCAGACCCATTACTTGTTCTTAGCTTTTACCGACTTCACAAAAAGGGGAAAGGTTATCAATTCGTTGGATGTTTTTTTTTGTATGTTACCGCAAACTTTGGACCACGTTACCTGATTTCTATAACTTTTTTTTAAATGAAAGGTGTTAGCTCAGAGGTAGTCCCTCACTAATTTGGTTTAAATCCGATCATTGGATCATGAAGGAATTAACGATAATCTTAAATTTTTATATGAGAATTGAAGTCGGTTTTGTTTTTAGTGGTTAAAAAAATTTTTTTTTTGGAAATTAATAAACGCTACCTCAAATTATTGTTATTTGTGATAAAAACACAGAAACGTATTTTTTTATTTTGAAAAAAAAAAGTTTTCTTAGAGGTCGCGCTTGTCGGTTTTTTATAAAAACGCTGATGTTCTCAATTTTTTTATTTTCTTGACATGTTAAAATGCAGCTAAAAATTTGTTTTTTACATATAATTACTCTGGTATTATTGGGGAACATTCCCTTAATTACAATAATATGCCCTTAATATGCCCTCGAAAAGAGACTAGTAAAATTAAAACGTTGGTACTGAACAATTTACGCATTGTCATGGGTTGGAACTTGTTACCAGGGGGTTTCTGGGGTTGCTAATTAGGGATCTGAAGTCAGTTTTTCGAAATTCAAAATGGTGGATCCAAACTGGCGGTCCATTTTTTTAAATGATTGGAATTGTTCGAAACCCGGCATTCGAGAGTTTTTGTGGTCGCCGATTACGAATCTGAAGTCAATTTTTTTAAATTCAAAATGGCGGATCCAATATGGTGATCAAATTAAAAAAAAGTACTAAAATAAAACGTTGATACTGAACGTTTTAAACTTTGTCAAGGGTTATAACACGTTTTCAGTGGGTTTCTGGGGTTGCTGATTGCGAATCTGATGTCAGATTTTCAAAATCCAAAATGCCGGTTAAGAGTTTCAAACAAATCCAATAATTTTTTTTTTAAGTTGGTCGCCATTTTGGATCCACCATTTTGAATTTCGAGTTAATATTTTCGGGAACTAGAACCATTGTAATTGTCCAAGACAGGTGTGTAATTTAGGGAAAGTTCCCCAATAATACCAGAGTAATTATATGTAAAAACCACATTTTTAGCTGCATTTTAACATGTCAAGAAAATAAAAAAATTGAAAACATCAGTGTTTTTCTAAAAAACCGACCAGCGCGACCTCTAAGAAACTTTTTTTTCGAAATAAAAAAATACTTGTCTCTTTTTTTTTATCACAAATAACAATATTCTGATGTAGCGTTTATGAATTTCCAAAAAAAATGGTGTTTTTATGAACCACTCTAATGATCTCATATCATGACGTCGCTGGAATAAAGAAACAATGTAAATGCCACATACACTATTATTCGATAATCGTACCATTGGATAGACAGTCTTTAGTTTTCTTAAATGTGTTTTTGGATCACCAACTTTTTTGCAAAAAAAGAAATTTAATAATAACAGTGTAGGTACTACAATTGTTTACAAATAGTGAATGGTGCACTTGGACTATTATTAAATAATCCCAAGGAAATTCTTGTAATATTAAAATATTCTTTTGAGTGTCTGGCTGAGCTGGATTCGGCCAATATTACGATTTCGTTCGCTTCATCAGAGCTACAAATTGGTTCCATTTTCTCAAAACTATACTTTTCATGTTACACTACTTCATTATTACACCGACGATGTGATGTCATGGCTTGTGATATCATATTATGTGATATTATATTATGTCATGTCATATCATGTGAAACCATATCATATCATGTGATATAATGTAATTATATCGATATTCATCCTCATCTTTTTCTTCATATTTATCTTTATTTTTGCATATGCCCCTTCACCTTTACCTTAAAGTGTTTAAATTAACCTTGATCATCGTTTTATCCTTTATCTTTACTCATCTTTGTTTTTGTTTTTATTTTTACCATTGCCTTTATCCTTTTCTTCATCTATGCACGTACTTACCTCTACTTTCCTTCCTGAATTGGGCTTAATCTCAGTCTTATTCTTAAACCCCTTATTAGCACGTTTTTGTTAAATTAATACCATGTGCATGTATGTAATAATAATAATAGATTGGTGCTTACACATACATATGTTAGTGTTTGGCCGAGCTTCTCCTCCGATTTGTGGCGTGCGCTTAAATGTTGTCACACNAGTTCCCCAATAATACCAGAGTAATTATATGTAAAAACCACATTTTTAGCTGCATTTTAACATGTCAAGAAAATAAAAAAATTGAAAACATCAGTGTTTTTCTAAAAAACCGACCAGCGCGACCTCTAAGAAACTTTTTTTTCGAAATAAAAAAATACTTGTCTCTTTTTTTTTATCACAAATAACAATATTCTGATGTAGCGTTTATGAATTTCCAAAAAAAATGGTGTTTTTATGAACCACTCTAATGATCTCATATCATGACGTCGCTGGAATAAAGAAACAATGTAAATGCCACATACACTATTATTCGATAATCGTACCATTGGATAGACAGTCTTTAGTTTTCTTAAATGTGTTTTTGGATCACCAACTTTTTTGCAAAAAAAGAAATTTAATAATAACAGTGTAGGTACTACAATTGTTTACAAATAGTGAATGGTGCACTTGGACTATTATTAAATAATCCCAAGGAAATTCTTGTAATATTAAAATATTCTTTTGAGTGTCTGGCTGAGCTGGATTCGGCCAATATTACGATTTCGTTCGCTTCATCAGAGCTACAAATTGGTTCCATTTTCTCAAAACTATACTTTTCATGTTACACTACTTCATTATTACACCGACGATGTGATGTCATGGCTTGTGATATCATATTATGTGATATTATATTATGTCATGTCATATCATGTGAAACCATATCATATCATGTGATATAATGTAATTATATCGATATTCATCCTCATCTTTTTCTTCATATTTATCTTTATTTTTGCATATGCCCCTTCACCTTTACCTTAAAGTGTTTAAATTAACCTTGATCATCGTTTTATCCTTTATCTTTACTCATCTTTGTTTTTGTTTTTATTTTTACCATTGCCTTTATCCTTTTCTTCATCTATGCACGTACTTACCTCTACTTTCCTTCCTGAATTGGGCTTAATCTCAGTCTTATTCTTAAACCCCTTATTAGCACGTTTTTGTTAAATTAATACCATGTGCATGTATGTAATAATAATAATAGATTGGTGCTTACACATACATATGTTAGTGTTTGGCCGAGCTTCTCCTCCGATTTGTGGCGTGCGCTTAAATGTTGTCACACAAGGGAGGGGCCTACAGTTTTACGCCGACTCCGAACGGCGATTGTATTTTTATGAGAAGGTGTTTTTCACGGCAGAAATACACTCGGATGTTTGCCATTGCCTGACGAGGGGCCACCGCCATTAAGAGAAAACCTTTTTCTAAATTCTTTTGCGATGTTGCGGCCGCATGTTTGTACCTATGTACATATATAGAAGCACTTGTTGCAACCACCATATCCGTGTGCATCATTTCCGGTGAAATAACTAATTACATTAATTTAAAAATTCTAACCCTTTCAGTTACCTTAATTCTTATGAATTTCTCATTGTTTTCATTTTCATCTTTGTCTCTAATTTTGCCTTCACTTTTTTGTCTCAATCATCATCATTATCATTTATTTCTTCATCATCAGATATATCTTTATTACAAAGTTTAGTTTTAGATACGATGTAAAATGAGAGAACAATTCAAATCGAACAGGTTGCAACAACTATACACAAATACGGACAATTTCATTTCATTTTGAAACCATAAAAGTTCTCCTCATCTCCAGAAAAATGCCTTTCCAATTGTGTTCTTGGTTTTGAAATCGCTTCGGTAGAATCGCCAAACGAACGGAGACAAAATTTATGTTATCGCATTAATATATAGATGATATGCACACAAATCACATAGCATACTTAACAAAATTTTTACCAAAACAAAAGACGAAATAGATAATCAACAACAACATAATGTGGTGTTTGAAATTAAATGCAATGGTAAAGTTGGCGAAAACCGCAACATAATATATCAGTGTGTTCATATGGTTTAGAAGCTTATGTCGAAAGGCTGGCTTTAGTATTGCGAATGACTCACTGCAGCCGAGCCGTTGAAGAACTTTTGGCAAATAACCGTGCAAGCAATAGTCCCGTTACTAGCAAGTCAATAATCTTATCAAGTCTCATCAAAAAACTCCTTATCGTTTAAAGAATAAAGGGAATGTCGCATTATACTAAAGCCAGCTTCCCGACATAAGCTACATCACAGATTTTACTTAATAAGTTTTTTACAATTTTTATCAATTCTACAATTCAATATTAACGCAAAACCAACGTGCATTTACAGAAATCTACACACAGAGAAAAACTTATGTAAAATTAACTTAAATTCGGGTATAGCGCAACTTAAAACTTAGGCTAAACTACCCTACTAAGTTTTTTTGTTATCGTAACCAAAATAACTCAGTAAAATCTTTGTAAGCTTTCTTCTTGGGCAAATTTAACAAAGTAGCACGTATTTTACCTAAGTCGGCTAAGTTAATCCTTGGCGAAAGCTCTTTGGTTATTTATAAAAGTTTCTTGGTTATTTCACGCCATATAACTTAGATAATATTCAACCAAAACACTACGTTAGTTTGCATAAATACTTGGTTATTTTACATTATATAACTTGTGTAATATTCAAACAAACCGCTTTGGTAGATTGCAAAAGCTTCCTTGTTATTTTACCTTAGATAACTTAGGTAATATTTAACCAAATTTCTTTGGTGATTTGCAAAAGTTTTCCCTGAAAAATGTCGATAATGCAGTGAATAGAAACAATTTAGATTTTTGTCAACAACACTTCTTTTGNACAAAGCTCTAAATTGTTCCTATTAACTGAATTCTCGGTCCTTTTTTACTATTTTGATATTTAGTAACAGCCTTAGTAATGAAATTATTTTAGCCTTTTTTAGAAACAATTTATTAAATTAATTACTTCTGTATCATTTGTAATACATTTAAAGTATATGTACATATTTACATACACTTGTGATCAGCTGATTAAGTCAACAACATTTTGATCCATTTTATCTATTTTTCTTTTGTTTATTTAATGTTTATTATTTTTTAATAAAAGTTGAGCTCGTATATATAGCAAACACCATATAAATCCACAATTCGAACTTTGTGCAAAAATTATAAGAAATCTGCAAGATTTCAGCTGGATTTTCAACTTTTTATTCAGATTTTTGTGAGTATGTAG
>NW_016163165.1:7644-38057 GCF_001687245.7 Rhagoletis zephyria | reverse complement strand
GAATCGTATCGAAAATTTCATGTCATTGCCTAAAATTTCGACTCGACTAATGTATTAAAACGGAAAAACTTGGCAGGACTGCATAGTTTTTGACGATTTTCGTCATTTACTTATTTCTAGGCAATGACGCTTAATATTTTACTGAAATATTTTGGCAAAAGTTTCAAAATATAAAAGCTTTTATAATTCCGACGAAAAAAAGTACCATTTATTTTGTATGCAGAGTTCTGCACCCTAATGTACATACATACATACATACATTATATACGTATACAAAACTTTTGGTCGCCTTCACTCTCTCTGTCCTCCGCTATCTCTCTTACTTCTTAATGCTATTATTGTCAGCAGCTATCAGTGTGCTTTTGTTTGTGTCGTCGGCGGCTTAGCTGTGGTGGCTGAGCTCGATTCAGAGTGTAAATGTATCTGTGTGTGCGCCGAGGAGTGTCCATTGCCATTAATATTTCATCGACAGAGTTGTTTTTTTTGTTGTTCCTTATTTTTCGTTTTTTGTTTCTGTGTATTATTTGGTATCCTTTCTTATCCTTTGCCGCACTTAATACCCTTTTATGTGGTAATTTCGCTTGGTATTACCAAAGGCAAGGTGGCATATAATCGCCACCCACCGTACATACATACATATGTAACTACGTGTGTATGTAGCTTCTTCTTCTCACTTACTCCCCGCTTCATTTCCCGCGCTCCCTGATCAATTGCATGGAATGTAAAATCTGTTTTTACTAGAAAATCCACAGAAAATGCAAGGCATGGTTAACCGCAATGAAAGGGAGAGAAAAAAAAAATTATAATAAAAAGTGAAATCATACCAAAGAATTGCGCAAAATCAGTTCGACGAATCGAATAGCTAAAATAAACAAATAAATAACCGCTTCGAGCTAAATGCTTTTATTCAACATTCTGGGCTATTTACGCCATCTCGTCCTCCCCACTCCTTTCCTGGTTGATTGTTGTTTTTCTACCCACTGCTGTCTATAAATATTTTGTTGTTATGCATTTTTCAATAAATCCATTTGCGTTGCACTGCATCCTTATGCTGTTGCTAAGAATTTCTCTTCATTTTTGCCCATCTTCGAGCTCACATCTTTGTTAATTAAAGCTTACCCATTGCGCTGCAGTTGTGTATAGATATATATTTCCGCCAATCGAAGGTCCAATGCAAGATTGATTGCGAGAAGGGGGGGAGGGGGGGGGGCGGGTTTCTCGCAGCGTAGTGAGTGGCTTGCGGCTCGCAGATGAGCAATATTTTATTCATGCAATACTTACTACTTGTTTACTCGTCGCAGCCAGCTGCTATTGTGTTGCAATCAATGGGGAATTCATTTTGTTTCGATGCAATTGAATTTCTTTTGAAATTATTCTTCAAGTTCATATGATAAAAATTGAAAATGGAATTGTGTTCGTTGATACAAGTTAAGTGTGGCAAAATTAGCTTAGCGCTTTCAGTGAATATCGGCTTGATTAATAAACTATCTGCCTGCATTGCGTATGTTTTTGAAGATACTTTACTACGATATTTTGAAAGTTCTATGATACCCATAACGTAATTGTGTACACCTCTCTCTTAAGAAAAAGTTAGTCTAATGAATGACAATAGACATGCGAATATGGTTTTCACTAACAGGAACCCGATTGGCGCAACCTTGCTCTTAAGCTCGTTTGTCATGAAAGTTTTCTCTTTGTTCTCTGTTTAGCCTACCTTCTTTTCAGCCCACTGTACCAATAAATTTTTGGAACGAATGTAAAAGCGTGAAATTTCAAAGAGGATGATGGAAACTCGGTACTATGTAAATCTGCTGCTAAGAACATGATATCGGTATTTTTTAACCGAGTGATGCGTGTTTTTCCTTATAGTCCGAGATAGTTGGGCAAAAGCTTCGTCCTTACACGTTTACCGGAAAGGTGCTCGGTGTTTGCGGAGACGCTAGATTTTATATATGCGGATTTTATATATGCGCCAAGTGTGCCGGATACAAAATTTTATGTCAGCGATTTCGCACAAACTTTAAATATGTACTTTTGTGCCCCTATTCTTAGAATAAAAATTTTCTTAAAATTTGTATCTTATGTCAAATTTACCATTGAGAATCCGAACATTGCTGACTTATTCGAAGCATTTACGTTTTATAATGTTTTGAAATTTTTTTTTTTAACGTTTGCTAAGCTTTTTAACGATATGAAATTTGTAATAGGCGGGGCAAAAGAATAGGCGGGAAGAAGAAGAATAAAGAAAAGTTCAAAAAGACCTGAATATTCCCGAGCAAAATCTGATTAAATCTCGAAAAGTTTGAAAAACGCCAAAACCGGGATCTGGAGATTTTCGAAAAATTGCGAAGGCCAAAAAAAAATTCGAAAAATCCCGAACCATTTCGAAAGTTCCGAAAAAATTCCAAAAGGGCCCGAAAACTAAAACAATAAAAACGAAGAAATGTGGCGCAACGATACCCAAGGTTCTAAAAAATCCCGAAAATCAAAAACACGAAAAATCTCGAATATACTCCTTAATGACACGAAAAATAATATACGAAAAATTCCGAAAAACCCCGGAAGCAAAAAAAAATATTTAAAATATCCAAAAAGGTTTCGAAAAATAAACAATGATTCTGAAAAATGAAAAGGAAAAGTGACAAAAGGTTCCGAAAAAAACCCAAGAAATGCAAACATGTTCCGAAAAATTAAGGAAAAGTCTCGAAATATCTTAGAAAAAACCGAATTTCCATCAGAAGGTTTACGAAAATATTCCGAAAATCAAAGTTCACAAAGAAAGTAAATCAGTCTAAAAAAAATCCAAAAAGATTTCCAAGGTATTATTAAAATACTTTCCTAATAATAATAAAATGGCGCTTACACTTTTAATAAAAAAATTTGGCCGAATTTCCCTTTCAATTTGAGGTATGCGTCTTCATATTGTTAGAAAATTGGAGGGAACTACAATTTTACGCCACCACCCAATGCAGAGTGATATTATCCGTCAAATATTCTTAAAAATATCAGTAAAAATAATCGGAATTTTCGCTCAAAAGAAAAAATGTCATGATTAAACCATATTGCACAATGAAAGAGGGTTCCACAGCGCTGTGACAATTTTGTCCTATGCACATTAGGGTGGTACGAAAATGCATGTGAAAAAATAAAGACGGAATTTTTATGTTCTCACCCCGTAGGATTTTTTTATACCGAAAAAATATACCCCTAAATTTTATTTTGAAATCAAAAAATATTTAGAGGCCACTCAAAGCGCTCAAAGTTTTCCATGTATTTCATATGAAAAAAAAAAACAACTTTTCGTAGAACTGGTATAGAATTCTTGAAAATCAATACTTTTCGATCGGATTGTTATTCTATATAGAAAATGCAATGGGGGATAAAGAAAAAAACCTTTAGTATCAAAAAATTGCTAAAATATCAATTGGATATTGTTAGAGGAAGTTTCCTGAAGGGATCGAAAATATTGATTTTCAAGAATTCCATACCATTTCCATAAAAAGTTGTTTCTTTCCCATATAAAATACATGAAAAACTTTTGAGCGCTTTGAGCGACAACCAAATAGTTTTTGATAAAAAATAGGGGTATATTTTTTCGATATAGAACAATCCTAGGGGTGAGAGCATTAAAATTCCGACTTTACTTATTTTGGACTACCCTAATGTACATACATATGCATGTGTTCTTAATTTGAAAATGTAAAAATTATTTTTATTTACAACCACTGCTACTGATACAAGAATACATATAGCAAAACCCTTTTTACCCTGACATTAGGTATATACACTGATTATGTAAATCAGTAAATCACTCATACGCCGTGTACCCGTATTATGCACATACATACACACACACAATATATTAGTTGAATGGGGAATTGTTCAAGTAGGATTGCGCTCAAAAATGGTTCATATGGAAATTTACATTATTCTCGTAGTTTTCAAGAGCAAATTAATGCTGAATGTAAGTTCCAATACATACATACATACATATGTATATCGAGGCAGTATGTCGATGTGCATTTGTGTGTGTTTTAATCAAATCCCTACCTACTGATTAACTTCACCTACAAATATTCACTTTTTACAAATGCACAAAAACACAAATACGCAGGATTACTTGCTAGCTGTGCAAGCTGGCAATGGAATTTGTTTAATTTTTTGACATTCATCGTAAAACTCATTTGCCTAATTGAATGGCAAAAAAGAAAAAGCTAACCGAAGCACATACTCGCACAAACCCTAACTGGGTTCATCTGTGCAAATAAAATTCATTTAATTGCTTCGTTGGCATATGTTGACCCAATTTGTTCTATTTCACGTACATATGTACATACACATGTACATATGTAAGTCATACCAGCAAATCTACGTTTTTTAAGAGTTTTAGTGTTTTATATGACAAATAATTAATTTGAACAAATTAGCTCAATTTGCAGACAGCAAGCATGTGTGGGCTTAAGGACTAAAAGTAGCAATGCGCATATTGTTGATATGTATGTCCGTCTGTATAGTTCATAGCAAATATGTATTAAAATTTTTATTTTTTTTTTGTACATAGAATGCTCTAAATGAAAGTGGTAAAATTTGATGGTCTCCATTTGGCGAATCACAGTAAACGTGTGAGGGTAAAAATGATTTATTACCACATTTTCTTGTTAGCAGATGACACCCGCATTATTTTGAGGACTGTGTGTGAGTGGATGAGCTTCGCATATTGTCTGGTAGAACATAAAAAAGTTAGGCAGAGATTTCGCTAATTTTTGAACTTTTCTAAGTAATTAAAGAAGCACTTACATCCTGTGCAGTTGCGTACGACCGCGTTAAAATTGAATTGCCTTGATCGCTGAGGACTAAGAGACCATGTGAGGGTTTTATGTAGTAATAAATAGCTTGTACTCAGAGAGCGCTTTCACATTTCGTTAGTAAAAATGTGCCAACCTTAATCTAAACACATGGTTCTTTCTATAAGCATTTTAATCGCATTCGACTACGGTAGTACCGATTTTAGATAGAGTTGGCAAAAAAACTAATTTTAATCTTTTGAGTCTCTATAGAGGAATTTGAGCTTTGGCCACTGTGCGACACGCCTTAACCGTCTCCAATCGGAACCAAAATTTGTATATGATATCCGTGACCGTGGTATTACCGATTGAAGGGCTGAGACTGAAATAAATCGCTCATTTAATTTTAAGGACCACCCTAATGTATATATTTCCATATGTTTCTTGAAAACGGCTCTAACGATTTTAATAAAATTTTATATACATACATATATGTTTTGCATTCTAAGGTTATCTAAATAGGTATTATCTCCGAGAATCCTCGTATAAGGTTGCCACCTATGGGAAATTTGCCAAAAATTAAATAAAATATCACAACATGTGTATCAAATGGAAGTTATTTTAAAACTCCCCATTGAATAAATGTTTTACAATAGGGTTGCCACCTTTTTTGAATACCATACTTATTTAATTCTTTGTTTAGAAAATAAAGGCACAATATTACTTTTCATGGATACTAAAAGAAGACTTTTAAACTTATTTTCGATTCTACAAAATTTAACTAAAACAACGCAATATGGATATCAAATGAAAAGTATTTTTGAGAACGTTACTGCGAGAATATTTTCGGTGAGACTTAGCAGGTTTTGTTTAATACAAATATGTATTTTCTTAATTTCAATAAGCATTTTTTTTATACGTACGCTCAAGATATGTACTCTTCATCCCAACGTATTTCCAAACAGGGTTGCCACCTAATTTTCAAAGTAAAACATTTACTTATTTTATAGAACATCAAAAGCCAAGTCTTTTTTGTTTATTAGCAAAATATTCCTTTTAAAGCTATCCAAATAACCCGTATTTGTTACCCAAACCTTGAAAACTTTAAAAAGTATATGTATGCACTTCGAGCAAAGCTATGCCAACCTGGTACTATCCAATTTAAGTTATCATAAAATGAAAAATTTTAAAAATTAGTTCCTTCAAAGTTTAAATAAAATCTTTATTCCTCTAGAATATGGGGCATATTCATAAAAAAAATTAAAGTCGACTTTAAAGTTAGTTGCAGCCTTTTGACATAAGTTTCAAGGGGGTATATATTCTAATGATATACCACAATTTAAGGTCTCGTCATAAATAAGAAAAATATCAAGAAAATACTGGTTGCTTTTGAAACAAAAGTTATTCAACTAACTTCAATATTTTAGATGTGGCAACTCTGCTCCAAATTACTTGCAGCTTGAAATATTATTTACTACCTATTTGTGTATACTTTTCCTAAATGTTTTATTTAATTGGTTACTGCAAAAGACGACATCTCTATATGAAAAGTTTTGCAAATTAGAGCCTGCCCCAGCAACGGGAAAAATTTTATCCCGTTGAAAATTCATAATTTTTTTTTTTAAAGTTCCCAACTCTATTGCTAGTGTTCATTTATAAAGTGGTTTAAAATAACTTTCGTTTATGTATGTTTACAGAAGTACTTAACTAAACGTTTTTATCTAACGCACTTTAAAGTTTATATTGAGGTAGATGGCAACTCTAATCCTAAAAACACATGAATTACTACTACTTTATTTTGGTATGAAAAGTGCTATGATGTAATTCACTTATACATACTATATCTTCGGCTGAGTGGAAGATCGACCTATCTCGGCAGTCAGTTCGAAAACGCCCTATCTCAGAAAACTTTCCAAGAGCGCCCTCTTTCAGAATTTGATTGAAGAACACCCTGTCTCAGAAGTTGGTTCTACGAACCAGCATTAAGGTTACATGTGTCGGCGTTTTTTTCAAAAACTGAGATTTTCTTGCCGACGTTTTTGGAAGAAGCAGTGAAATTAATACATTTTTGCAACAACAGTATTTGGAGCGAGAGCCAAATGATCATCTTTTAAAAGAAGGATGCAAAATCTATTCATAGATCTTTAGAGTTCTTCAATATTAAAACACTCATTTGAATCTTCTTGTCCTTGCCTAGCTCATGCATTTCATAATATTATCGTTTTAAATAACCATCTGATTTTCAGGGCAACCATCTCCCATGGCGACATTTTTTGGTAGAAACGAAATTACCATAAGCCGAAAAGATGCCATTAATATGATCCCAAATACTATTTCATTAGTAAAACAAGAAGTTCTTTAAAAACAATTTTAATTTTATTGAAATAACTAAAACAAGTTATCGGTGGACATTTTCTAGATTTGTTAGATTTTTTTTTTCAAGTGGATGGCAAGTATTTGTTTTTTCGTCAGTGGCAACCCTGGATGTGGGATGCTTTCAGTTCCAGCGGCATGCTAAAACTTCACCTTCCATCCATTCCAACAAGAAGTACTTCCGCCTGCTCATATTGCGTACGTTATCATTTTGTCGCACACCGATTTTTAGAACTGTAATTTCAAAGTAAAATTCGATTCTTGTACTCCTGCTTATAACGCATATGTAGAAAATACAACAATCGAAAATTTTGAAATTCCCACCAATGAAGTAATTTAATGATATACAAATATTTTATCTATGGCGTAATAACTTATTAGTGTATGCTTAAATTCTTATATGTATGCATATGTTTGGACAAGTGTACGACAGCAGTGCATTTGTTTATTTTCCAAAAAAAAAAAAAAGGGAAGACAACGCGTAGGTGGAAGTGGCAAATTTCGTCAACGCCACGCATGAATTGGCGCTACAACAAACAATTAAGTTTGCCTACAGATGCAAAGGAGCGTATAAGTGTACAAGAAGTGAGTGAGCAAAGGACATACAGCAGTGGGAGTTGGCTTTTGTATGACATGACGATAAAATCTGAACGCCCGCAACAAATCTGGCCGAAAAGCCGCACAGCAACAGCCAAATTTATTTGCCAAATGTGAAACGGAGGACAGCAAAAGTCGACTGTTAAATAACTGCTTGACGATGGCTACAATACAAGCGCATACTCAAAGAAGAGACATACTACAAATACATACATACATATACATTTGTACATGTAAATGTAACCACATATTTATGCTCACACGCGCTGAAGCAAATTCATTACTAATTTACATATGTGGAAGTTATTGATGACTAGAAAGTATACATAGTTCAACAGCTATTTAATGCAGGAAGTTCCAAGATACAAAATTTGTCATAAACTCACATTGACATCGACGGCGACATTTATAATTTATGATGGAATGCGAATATATTTAGAGTGAAACTGTGGTGCTAAGTTTTCGGATCAGCAACAAAAATTGTGAAAATTTTATAAAAAATTTTGCGAACGCTCTCAGCGTAGTCAATTTTGTTGCCAAGCAATTCGCTTTATATGTATGTATGTATATCCAACTTATCGCATATACTCAGTATTAAGAGTTTCGTTANCATTTGACAAGAAAACTGTTCGTTAATTAAATCATTACAATTGAGCTACAAGAAGAAGACTTCATAATGTAAGGGGAATAATAAGTCACAGCCTGCACTTGGGAAAAATACCATTCGTTCTTATCGTCGTTGGAAATAAGCTTTTAAAGAGTGGACAAAAATTTTAAAATGCAGCAAACTTTCAGATAATTTAAGTGGTTTCCAGCAATCAATTGTACGTTAGGCTTGAGACCTGTCACGTAAAAAACAAAATCCAACGAAAACGCCTAAAATGCCACGAAAATCATCGTTTCGAACGAAGTGAATTTTCATCTCGCCCGCTATGTTAACAAGCAAAACTGTCTCACCTTGGGTGCGAAAAACTCCCCAATGCTTTCTCAGAGAGTTAGGGTTTGGCACGAATTTTGGAGCGCTGGCATCATTGGCCAATTTTCGTTTGAAAATGCTGCGAGAAACGATCCTTAGTGTGCCAAATATGATAATCGTGTCATTAGCCATTTAGGTGATGTCAATTGGCCACCCTAGAACAGCGTTTTTTTTTTAAACGAGCTATTTCCTATTGCCTGGTTATCTAACATAACAACGATGACGATGAATACAAAAAAAAGAAGGCAAAAATGAAGATAAAGACGAACATTGAGACAATGAGAAATACATAAGAATTAGGATAACTGAATTGAAATGTTTCGATAGGACTCGAAATATATTCAGCCATAAAAGTTACGGAAATTCATCCAATCATCGAAGTTTATAGTTAAACAATTTTGAGCGCTTTGTGCGACCTCTAAATATTTTTTGATTTCAAAATAAAAAAAATAGGGGTATATTTTTTCGGTGTCGAACAATCTTAGGGGGTGAAAGCGTAAAAATTCTGAATTTACTTTTTTTTTACATGCGTTTTTAGACCACCCAAATGTACATACATATGTAGATACATCCATGCTTACATACCAACAGCATAGCGTGCGATAGCTAATCGCACATTTTTTATTGACATTGCATGCATGTTAAGTGCTATAATAACTGCTTAAAAATCCTATTGACCCAGTGGAAAGGTTCTTTTAGCAAAAGCTTTAATTACGCCATTTACACCAGTACAACAATATAAGTAACATAGAAATTTGCAAAGCATGCTACAAAGGTCAGGGCACGATTACAAAAGCGAACAGGCAATAAGGTATACATATGTACATATGTGCATATGCAGTTCATGTGTAGACCCAGTAGTAAATGAGATTAGTTTTCAATTGACGCAGGCGTAGTTGGCCACAGCATAAAACTAGTTTGTTCGAATTTACAGGATTTTAAAGGTTGTTAAAGTTGCGGTGCAAGTATATCGCTTATCATACATAAAAACTCCTGCTGACAAGACTTTTTCTGTAGTAAGTTGTATGTACATTAGGCTGGGTTGGTTCCCATACACAAACAAAAGTTTGCAATTAGCCCTCCCCCCTAGTTCGAAAACTTACTTTGAGAGGATTTTAGGTCATACAAATATTTTCTCTTGCACAGTAGGTCAAATTATCACTTTTTCCGGGGGAAACGATTTATTGTACGATTAAGTTGCATCAGGAAATGAATATGAAAAAATTTTATACATTTCTGTTAATACTCGTGGTAGGCAAGTATAGAATTTTTCAGAAAACTCATGATAAAGAGAGCTTATTAAATGCAATTTTAGCCTATTATCTTATTTCGTAGAGAAAATACGTTTCCCATATCAATTTTGATTGCCAATAACTTTTAAAACCGAGCTAACTTGGCGAAATCATTTCAGGGATTTGATACACTGTATTAGTTCTATCGACCTGCGCTCAACGTTTTTTTCGTTAGAAAAATGTATTTGCACAGTGAAATCTTTAGTTGATAAGATACTAGAGACTGCTGGAATTTCTACTTTATTTTTTGTTTTATTCAAATTTATTTGGGAAAATATTCTTTCCACATTTGTTGTGACGACTGGAATGCAAAGGACAGATCAAAACATTTCCCCCAAAAGAGAAAACGCTACTCATTCATCAGTCTCCATTTATTTTAACAAGAAATTTTTAAGCAAAAAATAAAAAAATACAACCGACTTCAATATACAAATTTAGGAGTACCGTTAGTTTCTTTATGATTAAGTGGTTGGAACTACACCAAAATAAGTATGGGACCACCCTTGGGATACCACCTTTCCGTTAAAAAGAATTATCAAAAATGGTTTACGTGGTCCAAAGTTCTTAATTTCAGTCCGATATCTCGAAAACTGAGAGACTAGATTGCATGTAAACAGACGGAATGACGGACATGGCTAAATCGGCTCAGCTTGACGTTCTGATCATATAAGTATAAATTTTCTATCTTTCTGGTACTTACAAACATCAGGCCAAAGTTATAATACCATTTCATGAAAAAACAAGGTCAGATTTTTAGTGCCGCCACCCCCTAGGATTGTTCTATACCGGAAAAATATACCCCTATTTTTTATTTTGAAATAAAAAAAAATTTAGGGAGTTCTCAAAGCGCTCAAAGTTTTCCATGTATTTTATGTTAATAGGGGAAAAACAACTTTCCGTAGAAATTGTGTAAAATTCTTGAAAATCAATATTTTTGATAAATATAATAATAAATATTTTTTGATTTAAATTTTTAATTAAATATTTTCGGTTCGAAACAATCCTAGAAGTGGTCGCATTAAAATTCCTACTTTATTGTTGTTGGACCACTATAATGTACATACACAGATATTTGTAACCAGTATTTTTATTTTATTTCTATTTTAGTGGATACGTACTTTTATGTATATATGTACGTATGTATTTAGTCCTTTAGCAGTGCCAACAATTGTGTGCGTTAAACACTTGAAAAGTAATATTCACTTGCCATGCTACTTTAGTGTAAATATCTAACCAAGTATTTATGTAAGTATGTATGTATTCATATATTTATGTGAATATGCCCAGCCAGTTGTATGTATGCTTGCAAGTTCAGCCAGAAGGATAGATTACAAGAAGTGAAATATGAAATTGAAGGGCACTAATTGGTCTAAACTAAATCCGTACATTCTCGATGAGTACGCGTACCACAAACATACATATGTATTTTAAGAGTATGTACATATGTATGTGCTCCCACACACGTTGTGATTGTGGCATGTATGTAAGTATGCCTTTTCCATACAAAAAAAAAAAAACATTGCGGGTGTCGTGGTTAGTTTTAAGGACATTTGGCACACATTTTGCACTAAACGTACATATGTATATTGAGGGCCTTAATGACATTCATGAGCTCTTTATATGCTTGAAATCTTTGTCTTCAAGGACAAACTGAAATCTTTAATCTTGCCTTAAGCTTAATATTTTGTGTCTTTGTCTTAATACAATGTGGTGATAATGACTTAATTACACGAATGTGCTGATTTTCTATTTAATTGATGTTTCTCAAGAAGAGTACATAGCTTTAATTAGTTGAAAGAGATTAAAGAATACATTTAAGAGAAGTGGAACTGAACTATTGTTCAATTCTGGGGTGAATGTATCAGGTTTAAAGCCACAGTGGAAAGGTCCAAATAGTTCGTCGACGGCGTTTTTCTCTCAATAGGCTCCTTTTATGACAGGATAAGAATGCTTATCCTGCGGTAGTTCGCGCATATGACGCGGTCGCCTTTCTTGTGGACAGAGCAGTGCTATTCGTAGGTAGGACATCGGCTCCGTCGTATTCTTCAAACCTTCTGATAAACTTATCGGCTAGAATTTCTAGCTCTTTACACTCCCGTATATCGGCTTTTCTCTTTTTTTTTAAAGGAAAATACGTATGCGTACGTGGGGGCATATTCAATACACCTTAAGTAGTAAATGCTCCCTTGACCCCACGACCAAAAACTTTTATTTAAACTATACAGTGCATAAGCACACATACACACATTTTAAAAGTTTGTATGGTTTCCATTCGACTATTCTTACTTTGACACTATGGAAAAAACCAGGGTTCGTATTTGCACACACATGCTCTGCTCACACACACGCCAGAAACACATTCAACTTGCACTCACTGCTCATACACATGTGTGTGCATAAGTGGAAAACAAACTCTACTCACAGAAAAGTGTGTGCTGTTAGTTATTAAGCACATGCACATGTGTGTGAGCCGATTTTTGTACAAATTTCAGCCCATGCACATGCACATAATATATTCATAAAAGAATTTGTTTATTAAACGTTATTTTTTGAAATACAACTCAATAAAAAGTGCGTGCATGTGCGTGTGCTTTACATTAATAAAAAGAAAGTACACACATGGGCCCGTGCTGTTTACCAAACGGCACACACATGTGATGTGAGCAAATTTTTAATTTTTTATATGCACAGCACACGTGTGTGAGCTTAAAATGTTAGGATGTGCTGCACATGTGTGTGCAAATACGAACCCTGGAAAAAACAAAAATTATTTTATCCATACATAAATATTTGCCTCCAAAAAATAACAAATAATACCGACTAACTATTGTATAACGAACGTTTTTTGTCCCCATATTTTTATGTGCGTATGTAAAGTGAATGTGAAAGTGTCATTGCTATTCTGTTTTATGTGAAAAGGAACTTTTTGGAAGCTGTAACTTTTTCATAAGTGGCAGTACAAGTACACCGACAAAAGTTTCCTTCAAAACAAAGTGTGCTGCAGTGAATTGGGCTATCTTAAAACTGGTGGGAAAGTAGTCCAGCTGTGTGCGCTACTAGTCCAAGAAGAGAAAGCTGAGGGAACGCTCGGTTCGGTCTAAATACAAACATATTTGAAACGAAAACACGACAAAATCGTTAAGCTTTAATTCAAAATTCCAATGAAAGGAAAATGCGACAGAAAAAACGAGGATGACGCGGGACGGTTTGACACGATTAAGATCAAGATTGAGATTAAAATTAAGATTAAGATTGTGATTAAGATTATGATTATTTCTGAAAATAACGACATTTGTGTTACAATATAAATAATTGCCAAAACACATACAAATGCATTCAAGCCATATTTTCAAATTTTTTTTAATTAACGCCGATTTCATTTGCACCAAAAAATGCAACCTTCTCTTTGCCCTCTACGCGCAAACACTAAGAAGAGGGCGATGAGAAGGCAACACTTCTTGTAGAAGCGAAATCGCATAAGTTTTTTAAGAAACCTGAAGTCTGCTTGCTAGTTAAATCTAGTCGATATCAATTGACACCAACTCACATCTCCGGAACTTTCAAAGCGTACAACAGCGGCTTAGGTTCGAAAATATCCAAAGAAAATATATGGCACCTCTTTCAAGCAGTGGCTTGTCATTTTGCGTTCTGTCTTAGAACTCTACTCCCACAAGAGAAGAGAAGTCCAGTGCAGATAGCAACATTATGTGGAGTAATCTGGGCAAAGTATCGCAATCGCTTCAGTCTTCGCTCGTTGAGATCCTTACGGGAATACCGACTACCAACTTGGATAACTTAGACGCCATCTCACTGAAAGGACTGTCCAGATTCATAGATATAGGGAAACGTTTTTGGAGATATCTTCTCTACTGGGCCTCTGTTGCTACAGGTTTGACTTTTGACGTATTTGAATCCTCCATGAAAACCTAAAAGCGCAGTTTTACTGAGATTGATTTCTAGAAGTATATTTACTATAATTTTTTCATGTGTAAGAAGCAATGTGGTACGGTGTGAAATTATTTCTATAACTCCTTCAACGAATATTCAACATAAAGCCGGCAATGAAACTTTTTATACCCTAATGTACAAACATATAAAGGTCAAGCATGACATTACGAAAAACATTAATAAGTGGCAATTTTTCATGCGACAAATGGTATATGGTTAGTATAAAGAAGGGTAGTTAAGAGAATAAGAGTAACACGTGAAGACGTAGGTGCAATATTTTGTATATCTATTATTTGCTTACGTACTTGTATACAAATATTTAACAAGAAAAGATTCTATCTCTGAGTTGAAAAGAGATAAATAAAAAAAAAACAATAGTTTAAGAAAAGATAAGTTCTTAGATTTTAGCACCAATTCGGGGTATAAGAACGAAATTAACCCTTAAACATATTTTCGGCTTAGATTTATTCCTGGCATTTAAGATGAATTTTGAGCTTTGGTGTGTTCAGAAAAGTATCCTAGAATTTAATTTCAAATATTTTTGTTAAAATTTTTTACCCGTTATATATGTAAATCCCTGTCTTATTTTTTATCTGTTATAAAAGAGGCCCACCTATTAAGCGCTGGAAGGGTTTAAATGTTCCACAGAAATTTTCTCCGTCGTATTTTACATAAAACTGCTAAACACATCGTGTGTATAAAATGTAAAGATCACATTTCCGATTTCCCTTAAAAATGCGCAAAGAGAGCGGGATAAAACTTTGACCCCTTGAAAAGAAACTCAGACCAAAACTTTGAAAATGGGGATACACTAATATTGTTTTTTTTTTTGGTCCCTTCTACCAGAATACGTTGTCAGAACATTGTTAGTATTTTTGTTTTGTACAGGGACGCTAAAATGATAAACAAGAATGCTGAGGCACCTGAACTTACTTTTGGGTCATAGCTTATGGATCTACATACCATATCAGGTAACCTTCCCCAAGATATTTGCCATTTAATTTGCAACATTAAAAATAACAGATTTGTTGCCAATTTTTTCTTTTGTAATAAGGCCTGTTCATTTACAAAAAAACAAGCTACAGAGGAAGAAAATCGATGGATAAAAAAATAGTTGTGAATGAAATATGAGCAGGAAGGAATGCTGGCGATTAACTGGCAAAACTCGTACATGGCGTATGAGTAACATTCTTTCCATTTTTTTACAGAATTACTCATTTCCGATTTTACACGAAATTTAACTTAATTTTTCCCAACAGAATCGAGATTTTTTTGCTTTAGATAAAATTATGAATTTTTTTAATAGTGCCATCTAATTCTCACCTAAAAACATTGCCTCCCACAGAGGACTAGACTTCTTGCTAGTAAAAATTATTGCTAATTCATGTGGGTAATATAAATATACATACGTATGTAGATGCCAGTATAGCAAAAGCAACAATGCCCACATGCGCCTAATTTCAACGGCACCCAGTATTCATAATGCTCAAGGCAAAATCATCCATAAATCTTAAATGGCCTCCGTTTTAAGCCAATATACTATTATACCTACATTTATGTATTGAAGTGTAAATAGTAATGTATTAAAAAGTAAAAAAAAGGAAAAAATCACGAAAAATTGGCGTAGAATCTTTTAAAAAGATACGATTGGGCTATTTGACGCCCATTCACGCGTTTTAAGTGCTTGACAACACGCTGGTACTCTATCTATGTGAACAATAGCGGTAAGGTTGACAGTTTTCTTCTGCCAAGATACTATATACATACGCTGTACTTAATAAAATGAAGAATGTGAATAGAAACAAAAAGGACAAAAACAACGTCTTGTAGCAGTAAACACGTTTCGCCGCCGCTGGCATAAAAACCGTCAAGAATTTCGGTACCAAATTGAAGAATTGGGAGAGTGTACATATGTGTGTGTGTGTGTGTGTGTGAGCACATGGCAACATGGCATCTGCTATTCGAAGTAGGCGAAATGGTGTCAATGACTTCGCAAACAACCGCAAAGAGGCGTGTGTGACATGTATGTGTGTATGTATACATATAGTACGTATGTATATATGTGTGGCATCACTCACACACAGCCACTTACTTATGTACATATGTATGTATAAAATAAGTTATGTTAGTGGGTGCCATTTGGTTAACTTTTCTTGCACTAACTCTTCTGCCCTTTTGCTCTTGCTTTTGCCACTTTGATTGTCCTAAGTACTATTGTTATTTGCTTAATTGTTTAACCAAACAGAAACTGAAGCTAACGCAAACATAAATGTGGGTAAATGTAAACCCCCTGTAAGGAATGTTTTTAGTTCTGAATCGGTTGGCTTGTCCAAAAGCCAAATTTATACTTCTCCTTTGCTCAGCGTAAGGAATCATTTCATGCCCCAGTCTAACCAAAGGAATTTTGTCATATTATGGATTTCAAGGCGGATGCATCTTGAGCCGTTGCAACGAGCTGTATTCTTAATCTTTTCTAAGGCGATGCAATTTTAAAGGTAGTTCTCTTTCTTACAAATTCCTCTGCCATTCCTTCTGATGCCCAACAGCTCTACAATAAGAGTTCGTACCGGTGTTATAACGTGGAACCGTGTTCCAATCATGGCGAATATCAATGAGAGCTCTCTGCCAAAGCTGTATCTATGAGAGTGACCACTTTCTTTATCAATGTCCGGGTCTGCAGTTGCGGGAACTCAAACATCTGGGTTCTGCTTCTTCACCAACCCCTAACAGAGATATCGGACGTGGAATTCTTGGATCTCCCCAATTTTTGTTGAGGCAACAAATGGCTTGGCACATTAATGTTTTGATCATACTTTTCTTTCTAATTGTATGGATGCACACCGGCCGGGGAAATGTGCTTCCTTGCGGCACTCACTCATTCATAAAGGTGACTAATAAGGCCAATTGTGTTGTCTCCCCATGGAAATATGGATCTTTCCATTTCCTGGGATACCGATTCCAGATTTCCTTACACATTTCCCGACGATGTTATATTCTTTTTCCTCAAAATTTCTGTTTGTAGGCAAGTACAAATATTTCAGCAATATCAGTTCTGGTACTGATTTGGATCTAGTCAATAATCGCCAAGTTCTCAGTTGGTTATTGGGTTTCCCCAGCAGGGCACAAGATTGTTTATATTTTGTACATATGTAAGTATCGCGGTGGATGCAATCTTATACATACATATTTATCTAAATCTATACACATGACTTCCGCAAAGTGTGTGCTGTCAATAAATTAACTCAATTGAAGAGATTCTGGAATTTGTGATAAATAACATTTGGAAATCGAGTAGGCAGCCAAAAGTTAATAGCCTCACATGGCACTTATGATATCGATGAAGCTGATGTTAATTTGTTAGTCTAAATACACACACACACACACAGAGACTGATACACATACACACACACAAACAAAATCATCACTAGGCTAAGTTTGAATTGTTTTCCTGTGGAAATAGGAAAATTTTTCAAGCAGGGCAGCCACATTTTCATACATACATACATACATACAAACAATAAAAGCTAAATCAACTTAAGTGCTTACCATTGAGACTAACCATATCAAGATAAACTGAACGAGTACACGCGCAGATGCAAATTGCTTCAACAACTGATAAGACTGTAATGACTAAATGTTCATAATAGTAAAAAGGAAGTCAACCACAATTAATAAAAAACATATTAAATTGCTCATAACGGACATATGTACATATGTGTATGTGTGTACATTGAACGAGATCCATTTACATAATTCTTCCGAACTTCGGATGGAGTCATTGCCCTTACGAGTGTCAGTGAACTCAGAAGTTTTCCGCGTGAAGCTCAATTTGTGAAAGTGAAAGTCATTTGACGATTTTGCCTTCTTTTCAGACTGCTGCCAAAGCAAATGTGCTAAGTCAGACTTACAAAGGAAAATACTGAAGTAAAAATGTACACCATCCTGCAAACATTTTCTCTTTCATTTATGAATTTTCAAAATTAGCTAAAAAGCTATGGAAAGAAAAAAAACCACATTCAAGTGCACAATGAAGCTCTGGTTGCACGGTTATACTGAGTCCTGTGCGTAGCGACAAAACNGGGGGGGCTAAATGGCTTACCAAAGTCAGTAGCTCCTAAATATTCATCATTGTGTGCTGAGACTCCCGCCCTCGTTTTTTTTTTTGATAAGTGACCCCTTTTCCAAGCGTATTCCACCATATCACTACACCGTGATAGATAATTGGCCTAACTGACTCTGTGTGTAGCCAGTGTATTATTTTGGGTTGCATCACCCATCTTATTCCTATTGACCTGCTGCAGGAATAAAGTGCTATTGTTGCTTTGGCCACTCTCTTCTTATACAATGTCAGACCTAGATATTTTGTCTCTTTCTTTATTCCTGGTAAAGAGATCTGGGTTCGTATATTCAGGATCCAATCCCAGTCCTCAGCTACTACACCATAGGGATAGGTTATTGAGAGACCTTTGAATTAGATCGTTCAATGCTGAGTGGTATTCACATAATTATTTTCCATGCCCATTTTCTTTTTGCAAATTGTAGTTAAGTTGATTTATTATTATTTTAATTTTTTCCACACCTTTTCTTTGAAAAATCTATTTTTATTTTTTTTTTATATGCGTATTTGTAGTTGTGCTACTTTTCACTTACCTCGCATGTAAATATAAGCTGTTCCGCGCATATTCCTACGCGTCAATACAACCAGATTAAGGACATTGCCAATGATGCCAAGCGAGCAGATTATTGGCAAAATAATGCCGTACGAGTACTCACGTAATGCCTCCGTGCGTGGATCTTCAGGAAACTGTATAATAGAAAGAAAAATATTATGAGAAAGTGCTTTGAAAAAAAAAACCAAAGAAAAAATTAAGAAAAAAAGAGACATTGAATAAAATATGCGATGCTGACTGCATTGTATGTGCCTACGTACATACATACATACACACATACACACAGATATAAGTGCATGTATGAGAGTAGATAAATAAGAATTTGCAAGTAATTCGTAGCATAAAATGGGATATTCGCTATTAAAATTGGCCTTCCACGCAACGCACGCATGCATGAGAATACAAACGAATTTAGCTGGCAACAATAAAGGCGCTCGCAGTAGAGCGAAACGCACAAAAGGATGAACCAACAGATACATTTCAGAAAATACATAACTACCTACATACATATGTATATGCGTCCAGCTGCACACAGTTACATACATAGGTTGTCTTATAAATGGAAAATGTAAAGCAGGAAAAATTGAAAAGAAGCTCTGTGCTTAGGGAAAAAAGTGCTACGAAAAATAAATATTTTAAACAAAAAAAATTGCGCCCAAAGAAAATCAGAAGGTTGACATAATCTATGTCATTACTATGCCCATTCATTGCCGGCCGCCGCGTGCTCTACTCTTGCTCGGCTCGCTCAATGCTCAAGTGAGTTCGACCGTGTTTAAGTCGTTTCTCCACGACTCTCTACGACAATGTCCTTGCTTAGCGTCTAACGCCAAATATTCATTTTGCAATCCTGCTGCGACTGCATTACAGAAACTGATGATTCTAAGCGCACATCGCCCATCACCCAGATTTTTATGTCCTCATTGCCAAGTGCATACATATGTATTAGTTTTTGCAAGGCAAATCAATTTGTATTTTTTTCCAACTTTTTCCTCTTTAGTTATGCATAGCTGTGGGTGTGTGGTTGCTGTTAGTGGTGATGGGTCTGTTAGTTAAGGCGGCGCGAAAGGAGGAAAGCAGGCGATTTATTTTTGAAGAAAATGTTTGAAACGTTAACGTAAGCTTGGTTATATATTCATACATATGTATATATTGCCGCTATTTTATACATACAGACGTTTATGTGTGACTATCTGAGCTAATATTAATTTACATGCATATGTACAATACATTAGGACCATACCACCTTACAAGCAAACAAGAAAAAGTTCGCCTAACACCTCTGAGTCTAAAATATATTTTGCAAGGAAATTTACCTTCCAATAGAAATACTTTTTTAGCAAAAGTTTAACGATCTTTGGCTAGCTTAACTTACTAACNACTGGGCCAAAACTATTCTGATATAGACTTGTGAGGTCTCAGTAGAAAGGTATTTTCTTATTTTTTTATTTCTGTGCAAAAAAAGTCATTCGTGTCCCAATTTATTTTTTTTTCAAATACCAACACATATTGATTCAACTTGGAATATTAAAAAAAAAATTTTTTTTTTGTTAAATATTTTTGTGCAAATTTGTTAAGCTTAAACCGTTTGGTCATTTGAGGGGATTTAAAAAAAAATCTTTAATAAACTATTTTTATTCATAAAAACCCCCATTTTTGGAGGTATTTTCAAATTGGTCCAGCTGACGTAAATCTTAATATTTAAATATAATAGATTTTTATAATTCCAATGGAAACAGATGACCGATTTTTTGTTTGTATGTGGAGTGATGCAGTCTAATGTACAAATATATCTTAAAGTGCCTTGTAGTCATTGGCAATTTTGTTCATATTAAATTTAAATATTCAATTTTCAATTTGCATACATGGTTGAATTTACAGATATTGGCGAAGGTTATGTGCGTTGATGAAAATCTGGCTAAGCCTTGAATAGGACCTTGTCGCGCTTATTTAAGTGCGAGTATTCTTGGCTTTATTGGCTATTACAAAAAATGGTAAATTTAATGTAATCGTACAACAGCGAATAATCAGCATTTTTACGCTATAATTCATTAATTTTGCTTTTCTTAGAATTTAAAAAAGACTTTCGCTTTTAAGAGAAATTCATTAAAACATAAATCTTTTGGATGAATATAAAAACTTAGGCTGACTAACTTAGTGCGAGGGGAGCCCAGATTGTTTGCATCCATATAAAAAAAAAATATTTATTTAATTAAAAAAAAAAAAATGTGCCCAATGGTGATTATCGTTTACCACCAGACTTTCCTATTTGTGCCACACCCATTCAAGGAAGAAATTGCCGGTAGCGGCGAATGCAAAAAATGCAAGGATATTGCTCTCTACTGAAATATCTGTGGCTATTTAGTTTGGAAAATTGCAGGATATCTACTGGCGCTCCTTAGATTCGCTAAAAACGTTTTCATTTAAATTAACCCAGTACAGATTGACCTAACCTTAATAATGCAAGTTAACTTAGGACTTTTATTGAATCGAGTAAAATATACAGATTATTTCTGCCATTTATTTCTAAGGCAAAAACAATGGCACAGTTTGCCTGGTATTTTTGTTTTAGTGGAAAATAATCGGCTAATTTACAATTTTATTTTTCAGGCATTGATAAAAATAGAGTTACGATTTGAATGTTCTGTCTTTGGTGCGTACTCAAATACTAAATACTACTACTAACTACGATACTAAATACCCGTAAATTCCCAAATACCAGGGTAGGCCAAATTGCTTCTAGAAAATACCACTTTCATAAGTAGTCACATACATACACGCTTCACTTTAGACTTAACATTTTTCAGGATTGTTCGTGTTTTCGAGACTATATGCTCTGTATTTTTTTTGGTTTCATCATACATGATTTTTTAGTTATTTTCAGGACAACTTCGGGATTGTCTTGATTAAAAAGGACGGAGTACGCGGCTGAGGCTCTCCTCTCCAGAATACCTTTCGTTTTCTGCTCAGAAAGAAAAACAGGCAACACTTTTTTAGGCTAATAATAAAAGCCAAAATAAAAAAGTGAGAACTTTGAGAACCATACAGAAATTATAATATACCATGAGAAACAAATACAAATCTTTAAAAAAGTGTTAGGATTATTTTTTTTGTACGCCTTTTTAATAAAAAATAGCCTTTAATTTACGATCTTTGCGTTTAAATGTCTTATTTACTGCCTAATGTGCCTGCTAGTCGAAACAGCGTTGAAACAAAATGAATAAAGATTTACGACATATGAAAAATTGTGAGCTAAAAATTATTTCGTGAAACACAGTTCTCCGATCGAGTGATCAGAAATGGTTCAGCATTATGAAAAGAGAATACGTATCCATTATTTATATATCCAAATAAAATATGAAACACTTGCTGCTGTAAATACGCAAATGAAATTCTCTCCTGCTTTAACTTGAAAACTTGCTTTTTGCCCCCTCAATCAGCTTAAGCTTATGCTCAAGTCAATTTATTTCTTACGTACGGCATGCGTACGAATACGCCCAATTCTTCTACATAGTTCAAAGCAATTGATTGCTTACCCGCCTCTAAATCCCAGTGCCCAAAACACGCACGCAAAGTGAGCGCCTAAACGCTACACACACAAACTCTTGAACGCAGTCAGCTTACATTCATCAATGAAATTCAAAACGAAAAGCAACAACAAAAGCAAAATAAAGCTAAAAAAGAAAAACAAAAACAACAAACATATATTGACTACTTACCTCGTTGGCAATGAAAAAATCATCACGTAAACTACTGCCACCAGCACCACCAATAGCTGAGCTGCCAAAGACCACCTCCGCCGTCTCGGCATTGCTGCGAGAGCTGGCGCCATCACCTCCACCACCGCCACCATTGCCTCCGCTGCCAAAACTACTGTGTGCGCTGTATAGGGTTGGTGTTGCACCAGCCACACTACCAACAATCATCGTCTCACCATCCTCATCGATTTGTTCATTCGCGCTCGACACACTCAGGTTTCTGCCCCAAATTAACGAACAAAGGGCAGGATCTTCCTCTGTGTTATACAGCCGTGTTATCATCGCGTTGCGCTTTGTATTTGCGCTGTAGTGACAGCAAAGTGGAAGTGAGAGTGTAAGGGTGGATAGCAAAGGGCGGCCTGGGGTGAAAGTGTGAAACTTTCTATTAATAGAGAAAGCCAAGCAAAAAGT
Organism: Rhagoletis zephyria; assembly: GCF_001687245.7. Taxonomy (NCBI): domain Eukaryota; kingdom Metazoa; phylum Arthropoda; class Insecta; order Diptera; family Tephritidae; genus Rhagoletis; species Rhagoletis zephyria. The sequence continues at coordinate 15,251 of NW_016163165.1, read as the reverse complement.
AAAAACAAATCAGCACAACGCGCAGAGGAAGGCTAAAATGTTGAAAGTGAGGCAATTTAAAGGTGAAAGCCGCTGACGTTGTTTTATATTCAATGCTTTTGTTAATCTTGTGTTTCTACTCTCTTCTTTTTTTCTTTTTTTGGATTTTGCTTTATTTTCGTTAGAATGTATGTATGTATGTATGTTTTTTTAGTTGTAATTGTAGTTGTTATTGTGTTGCTAGCGTTGGTTGCACGTCAATTAATTTGAATTGCAAATTGTTGCGCGCTGCTGCTGTCTCGTTACGCGCCGCGCGCTCGTTGAGGCCACACCGCCCCAGTGCACGTCAGCTGTGCTCCAGGCCGTACGCGGCTGCACAGCAATTGAAGTCGTGACGCCAACAGCAGTGGCAGTGATTTGTGAAGGTAACCTCTGTCTGGATGGTTGGTTGGTTGGTAGCCTGGCGGAAGTGCGAGGTTAACACGACAGCAACAATGTAAGCGGAAATGATGCGCTGATGACTTTGTGCCACGCTATAGGCGCGAAATAAAAATGAAATAGAAACGCAGAGATAAAATGTGGATCCACGTAAATCGGCAATCACTTCCGCGGGATAATTAAAAAAAAAACACACTCTACAAAAAAAAAAACGCGCACAATAGTTCGCAAACGCACTTCTTGTCCAACTAAGCAAAGCTATCGCAGTGCTTGAATTGCTTTCCGCTCAGTCAGTCAAATTTCTCGTTCGTTGCCTTTCCAAAACCGCTTTAAATTTTTGCACTTTAATTTGCTCTAGGTTTCTCTGTTCCTAGGCGTCGACATTTCGTTTACTTTTATTGTTTTATGTTTCGTTGTTTGTTCTATTTCTTTAGCTGTTGCTGCTGCTGCTGCTTCCCTCTCCGCAACTTCTCTTTGTGTTCGCACATTTTTCTGCTCACAAATATTTGCATTACGTTTATACATTCTTTTTATAGCCAAAATTTCTGGTTGGAATTTTCCATTCCGTCTTCTGTCGCCTAGCATTGAGCTAGCAGCATTTTTATGCTGATGTTTTATTGGCCTTAATTTTGGAAGGCTGTTAAATTTTCGACATTTCTTTTTATTACTTTTAGTGCGCATTATAATCGTTTTATAATTCTTGTTACGCATTTTCACTTTGTTGGAGTTCTCAGGAAATATTTTGTTATTTGATTGCCTTGTGGCGGCTCCTAATCATCCCAGTGAGCGATCTGGAAAGAGAAAAAGAAGCGAAATTAATATTATGGTAATTTTTGGACTAAATGATAATAGTAATGGCAAAAATATTTTATCGGTAATTTATAAAGGGGGCAAAATTCGTTAATTATACTACGAAAAACATTTTATTGCAGGATTTTGTGCAAACTCCACTACACTGTTGCTATAGTTACTGGTAACCAATGTGTAAAAGAATTTTTTTTTTCTACCGCGGCCTTTTGTTGAGTTATACAAGTTTAAACATGCAAATTTCAGCCCTTTTCCTTAGAGCCACAAGTTTTCTTAAAATTCTTATCTCATGTCACACTTATGATAGAGAATCAAAAATTGCTGACCTATTAGAACCTTTTCCGTGCTTTTTGATGGAAGCTGTAATTTTTTGCAAATTTTTTTTTGCAAAACATTTGACTTTTTTCGATAGCTATTTCTAAGCTTTCCAACGATATATATTTTGTATTGGGCGTGGCAAAGGAATAACACAAGTTTAGAGACCGACCAGCGATATTTTTATATGCAGTCTAATGTAAAATTTCCCGCTGAATCCGAATACGAAATTAAAATGCAAGAGAGTGGAACAGTCTTTAAGATATAGCCGGAATTTTTGAGATATGAAAAAAGTGCACTCACTTAGTCAATTTTTTTTTTTAGATATTGTTAGCCAGCCGCTGAAACCGAGTAGAAAAGTTTTTGAGATATTGTCAAATTTTGGGATTTTGGATCTGAAAAAGGTGCACTCACTTAATTGCAATTTTCTTTCGATTTGGCTGGCCAATCTTAAATTTCTTTTTGCATTAGCCGGGTGTGGTTTCATAAAAAATTTCTGCTTTGCACTACATCGAATCGAAGTGGCCGTTCAATGTAAGAGGAAAGTTTCTGGACAATATGTATGCCAGGATGGGCAGGGCCCCTTACACTTAGTCCCAAACTGACTGCTAGCTACTTATTTGCAATTGATTCTATTAGAAAGCCGGAACTCGTTCTATGCACAAGGGTATATTAGGTGCGCAGTGCCTAGCTTTCCTTGATCAGTGGCATTCCACTTGTCCTCATTGACAGCGTCGTCATGCATTTCGGCAGGGAAACTGCAACAGAAAGCTAGCTCGGAAGCAAAATGTTGAGAAGCGGGTAAGGAAGGTATCAGCTGCTATTTACTGTAGCGAAAGTTATATGGTGTCTCTTTAAAACTAATATCGCCTATATGAAAATATAATCAAGCCAATTATATTATATGGGGTCATCGTCTGGTGGAATTGCCCAGCTAAATTTACCTTAGCTAAGAAATTTGAGCTTTTGCAAAGCGTCGCTCTTATTGGAGTGCGCAAAGTTCTCCGAAACATTCCAACTCTAGCACATAATGATATGCTTAGCGTCATACCTGAAAAAACGGATGGATGCCTACCTAGGTTACGAGGTGAATGAGAGGGTAGCAGCCTTTGAAATAGAAGTCCAATTAACACCATCGCGGATGGGTGGATGTTTGCCGACAGAGTGGAAGGAGGTGGTGCGCTGTAAGGCAGAGTTCTAGCTGGCCAAGCATCACCTCTCGGTTCTGATAAGTGTCTAGACCGAGCACTGCCTAAATATCTTCTCGCATTCATTTCCTTCTCTGCTGATCTGCCTTCGCTAGATTGAGGTTAGAAGATCTCGGCCCGTATTTCTTCAATTATTTTAAGGGGTGGACATCAGCTACCTGCCGAAGATTTCCTTGAGCACCAAGCATTTTTCTCAACAACCTTGTATGGCAATTATCGTTCCAGGAAATAATAGGAAAAATTACACTGAAGATGGCATAACGCCGAAACTGGTTTGTCTGCAAACCAAGCTTGAAAAGGGATGACGGAAATTCGTTTCAAAATGAATCAATATATTAAGTGGTAAAATAATTAACATTATAAGAAATTTATAAGTGAGCACCTCGTGCGACTTCCCCCTAACCGAATCACATGAAATTATATTCTTGCGTTCGCAGTTAGACACTAAAATCTGCTCTTGACTAACTGAAAACGTGGGCAGAAATTTAACTGAAAACAATGCGGTTCAGGAACTGGTATAAATAATATAATGTTTTGAACGCCTCAAGAGTTGGTTATTTTTTGTATAGGGATAAAAAAGTTGGAGAAATATTTATTGGAGAGCACCGCACCAGAATGTGATTGCTTTCAAAGATGGACAACTTCAGTAGAAATTGTTTTTTTTTTGGTATGTTCAGAAAAAAGTCAGCCAAATATATTTACCTCAACACATGATTTGGGAAATCATATCCAAATAATGTAACTATAACCAAATCATGTGTTGAGAAAAACATATTAAGTTGAATTAAATTGACGTAACTAAGCTCTTTTCTCAGTGTAGGTCAGCGTATATTGCACTGTAGGGATGCTAAAAGGACACAAAAAATAGTCGAGAAACGTTAACTTAATTTTGGGTCATGGATTACGAACCTGTAAACCATTTCTCTGGATCAGGTAATTTGCCCGAGATATTTTCATTTTAAGTTTGCATTGCGAATGAAAAAATTTAAACTTTAATATGGAAAACATTATTTCATACGCCATATATGAGTACGGCCATGTACGGTATGGGGCGTATGAGTAACATTTCATAAAAAAATGCTTGCACATTTTCAACTTGGTAGCTTGAATAACAAAAGAATTGTAATTTTTTCCTTGTTAAAGTTTAAACTATTTTTTCATAAAACTGAACGTATCTTGGGAAATGACGTGATCTGGAAAAACGGTATACATACCCACAATCTACGACCCCAATATTAGGTTTCCAAACTAGAGATTTTCCCTACAGTATTATTAGACGAATAGTACCGTTTTTGCTGTCTACATGCGAAATTTGGCATTCCACGCAGATTGGCGCTCACCTCGACCATTAGCTTTATGAAAATTGCTTCTAAAAATTCATGCTGGTGTGCTTTAATTTTTTGTGGTTTCCTTAATTAAAATAAATATCGGCAAACACATTATCGATATTGTTTCCGATATCTAAACTGTTACCTAAATCGATATATATGTACCGATTACTTTGTCGGTAATTTTACGTATACATGTATCGACACCGTTATCGATAAATTTATCGAAATATTTATCGATATACATATACCTAACGCTATTCAATTTATCAGTATATCCATCGAAACAATTTTTGATAGTCGTATTGCTACTGTTAGCGATATATTTATCGTGGCTGTTGTCGATGCCGTTACTATCGTGTACATCGATATCACTAACATAGTAATTTGATTGAGTTTATATTTTGTACAACGGATGCTACTATCCAATTCCTATGAAGGATTGCTTGTTGATTCCGAAAATCAAGTAAACTTTTGTTTATAGATAAGTTTTCGAGATATTTGCAACTTACCGTTATCTTAAGAACTAATTGAATTGAATCATTTCAATTTTTTTATGAAAAAGTGAAAAAAAATTTCAAAATTCCACAGGGAAAAAACTTAAAATATATCAAATTCTGTGTAAATTGTTTGCATTTCTGTTAAAACCTGTTTTTTACAAAAAAAAAAAAAATAAGCTATCGAGTAAACAAATTAATGGTTAAACAAGGAATGAGTGGGGAAATGAAAATGCGCAATGAGTTTTTGTATGATATATCAGCAGAAAAGATTGTTACTCAGGTGTACATGGCGTATGCCCAACAATCTTTTCCGCTGATATTTCATACAATAAATCTTTGCATTTTCATTTGGCCACTCATTCTTTTCTTATTTATCCATTGATTTGCACCATTGGTAGCTTGAGTTTTTTGTATCAGAACAGTCTTTAACACAAATGTAAAAAATTTACACACAATCTGTTACTTCTTAATTTTTTCCCTGTTAAAGTTTAAATTTTTTCATATTTTTCAACAAACAAACAAAATATCTGGAATACAGCTGAATAACGGTAAATTGCAAATATCTCAAAAACTTATCTATAGGAAAAAAAATTTACTTGATTTTCTGAACCACCGAGTATATATAAATCAAAGTCAGCTGTACGCAACCGCAAGATACTATATATGTATGTGTGTAAGTATGTAAATTCTTTGCAAAATAAGCTTAAATATAATGAATATTTCTCATTTACACGGTTGCTTAACCAACTTATAGAGATGGAGTGAAATGTTGCGTATACGCCATGCTGAACCCAACATTGAAGTATCAAGCGAAGCAAAGTAAGAACGTAAAGAATTAAAGTCGCTCAAGAAAAGGTTCTACATTCATATAAGTATGTATATAGATGCACATAGTTACATGCGAGTACATGCGGGAATACGTACGTACAGTAAATAAAAATTTATTACTTTAGTCTGCTGAAGACGAAAAACCACAAAAGAGTTGAGGAAATATTTGCAATTCGAAAGGAATGCAATCAGCAAGGAAAGGAACATAAATAAAACACACTAACACAAGAATATTTAAATACCACGTTATGAGTAAACATACTCGTACTTATTTACATTCGCCTCTGCGGGCCGTAAGTGTGAATGAACATACTAACTAGTTACATACATAGTTTTGTTGGAAACGTCTGACAGCAGTTGCCTTGTGGCTGCCAACTGTTTGGCTGGCTCGCTAAAGCAGGTACCAGCTGCTGCTGCGTTCATATGTGTGCGTTGATGCGTTAAACCAAGGGAATCAGTGTCTAAATATGTACGTACACGTATACGCTAGTGTGGGAGCGAGTAAATGTATGTATGTACATACAAATACTGAACTCGCGTGTTTGCTAGCTGCCATATCGAGGATGTGGGTCCTTGAGAGTGTGGCCCTACTCGAAAGTAATCTGGCAGTTGTGGTAGTCAAACCAGATTTAGTTGTGGTTAGAGATTCTGTGGCGTGTATATGTACATACATATATATATATTTACGAGTACATTTTTACAGTTGTAAGAGCCGCAGCAATGTTTGTAATGTTTTCCTACCACCTACCAGCCATGGCTCATTGCTGTGTTTACTTAATTTTCTTTGCTTGCCTTCATTTCTTGGAGTATATTTGCTTGTCCATTTCGCAGTCCATTTATTTATCAAATTGTGCGTTTGTCTTCGTATTTGTTTAAGCAAGTGGTGGACCAAATAAAGTTGAAAGAAACACAACAGGAAAGCAATATAAAAAAAATGTCCACAGCAATCATAACAAGTAAGAGCAGCGCTGTCTTCGGCTATGCCGAAGGCTTCATACCTTTCATGAACATCTGCAAATTTTACTTTGACAGATTACTGCTTTTGAATACATCTGCATACATCGATAGAGGAGTTACATACTTATATAAAAAATCGCATCTAATATATGTATGTGTGTAAGTATGTAAATTCTTTGCAAAATAGGCTTAAATATAATGAATATTTCTCATTTACACGGTTACTTAACCAACTTATAGAGATGGAGTGAAATGTTGCGTATACGCCATGCTGAACCCAACATTGAAGTATGCAAGCGAAGCAAAGTAAGAACGTAAAGAATTAAAGTCGCGCAAGAAAAGGTTCTACATTCATATAGTATGTAAAGATGACACATAGTTACATGCGAGTACATGCGGGAATACGTACGTACAGTAAATAAAAATTTATTACTTTAGTCTGCTGAAGACGAAAAACCACAAAAGAGTTGAGGAAATATTTGCAATTCGAAAGAATGCAATCAGCAAGGAAAGGAACATAAATAAACACACTAACACAAGAATATTTAAATACCACGTTATGAGTAAACATACTCGTACTTATGTACATTCGCCTCTGCGGGCCGTAAGTGTGAATGAACATACTAACTAGTTACATATAGTTTTGTTGGAAGCGTCTGACACAGTTGCCTTGTGGCTGCCAACTGTTTGGCTGGCTCGCTAAAGCAGGTACCAGCTGCTGCTGCGTCTCATATGTGTGCGTTGATGCGTTAAACCAAGGGAATCATGTGTCTAAATATAGTACGTACACGTATACGCTAGTGTGGGAGCGAGTAAATGTATGTATGTACATACAAATACTGAACTCGCGTGTTTGCTAGCTGCCATAATCAAGGATGTGGGTCCTTGAGAGTGTGGCCCTACTCGAAAGTAATCTGACAGTTGTGGCAGTCAAACCAGATTTAGTTGTGGTTAGAGATTCTGTGGCGTGTATATGACATACATAAATTCAGTACTTTACGTTTAAGAGCCGCAGAAATGTTTGTAATGTTTTCCTACCACCTACCAGCCATGGCTCATTGCTGTGTTTACTTAATTTTCTTTGCTTGCCTTCATTTCTTGGAGTATATTTGCTTGTCCATTTCGCAGTCCATTTATTTATCAAATTGTGCGTTTGTCTTCGTATTTGTTAAGCAAGTGGTGGACCAAATAAAGTTGAAAGAAACACAACAGGAAAGCAATATAAAAAAACATGTCCGACAGCAATC
>NW_016163165.1:0-7619 GCF_001687245.7 Rhagoletis zephyria | reverse complement strand
ACAAACATCGGACCAAAGTTATAATACCATTTCATGCTCATGAAAGGTATAAAAATTATACGCGTCACATGTCAATATATACATAAAAATGTAGCTAAGTATGTGTACAAGTACATGGGGACATGTTTCATTACGTGAGGCATGTATATGTACATACATACATATATACGTGTATGTATGCTTATTCACGTGCCTGTCATAAATCCTTAATGTGTGATGCCATTCGCTAACATGCACAATCAAATATTATTTTATGTATACAGTACTACATAGTAAATACTCGGCATGCTTAACGAAATTTTAATATTTTTAATGAAAATATTGTGTTCTCACAGTCCCCTCCACCATCGCTTGTAACCATTTAAAAAATAAATTTCTCTTATACAAGTATTATTGAATTCTCATATATAGGTGCCAGATGCCCAGCAGAATTCACTGCCTTGGCCGATTTCCTCTTAGACAAAAACCAATATTCCCTTTTTAGAGGAAGTTTCAGCTGTGAAGGGCACAGCGCAGCTGGCTTGTCTGTGGATATGGGCAGCAGAGCTTTCCAGAAGGCAGAGTATTAAGGTTCGTCGTTACGTCGAGTGGAAAGAGTGTCATCCTTGACTTGCCTTGAGACACTGCCCACCTGTCGGTGCTATCGAGGCAGCACTCCAACTTGCCTCAGGGAGTTCAATAGGCACGTTAGCACATAACACTCTCGATTAAGGTAACAGGATTGTGGCTGTGATAGGAATTGGGTTAATGGGAGAGGAGCAGGAGTTTTTGCATCGGTGTTATGATCTTAATATAGGGAAATGATGGCCGCTCGCCCTGTTTATATGCAAAAGGCGAGCTTCTCTTTCTTTGTTCGTGGAATTTTTAAGCCCGAGATTGGATTCGGATTGGAGCTGTTCTGGCATCCGATTACACAGGGGCGCCTGTTTGTTCAAGCTAAACGGCCAGTACGTCATACTTGGTCGCCTACATCTCGCATAATGCGTCGCCTCCTCCTAGCAGAAATACATACATAAAGCCTTCACGATTCCGCAAGGGTCACCTGAGTAACAAAATTCCCATGTGAGGGATAACCAGCAGCTGTGGGTTCCTCACATCGTCTGCTTACAGGAATGTGACATCCACCAAGTGCACTCTTGACTGAAAAAGTGGCTGATCCGTTGTTGTGGCATTCTGCAGTCACAATCGTCGTATGAAAACCAACCACGGCCACCAGGCAGCGATTCTAACGGCGGCAAGTGCAAGCAAAACGGATCAGATAGGCAACACAACTTTTTTCTTATCGAGCAACTGTAACGAACTCCAGAGCAACATTGAGGATAAAAACCTCTATTTGTAGATGTGATCCAAAAGCCCAAGCTGCACAGAAACTGAACTGATATTACTCTTCCTCTAGGAATGAAGCATATTGACAGAATGGCTTCTGTAAAGTGCAACGTAACGCTGGACACGCTAAGATAACAACACTCTCCTACAGCGTTGGACTTGGCGAACTCGTCTGAGACCGCTTGTCACTTTACGCAACTAGAATAACTCTTGCTGTCTCTTCTCGTCCACATGACTTCCAAATTCCATATTTAGTCACTCAAATTGAAATCAGATATAACACCGCAAAAGGAGTTAAATAAGCTTAGTAAAAGCACTAGCACTTTTCCAATTGAGTACCGTCAAATTATTTATAATTAAAGATTTTATCTTGCCGACTATGCGAGTGACAAGAAAATTCATAAAATGCCAGTACGGCGCTTCTCAATTTTATAGCAGAAAGAAGGAAATATACAAAGCAGTAGACGTGGTAGCAGCAATTAAGATGTTATCGTCAATGTGATGGACGCACAGAATGTGTCCAAAATACAAATAAAAGAGACTGCATAGTGTAAAGACTCAAAAGGAGGCCCGACGAGTAGATAGGACAGTAAAAAGTGTCCAACAAAAAAAAGCAGCTCAATGACATGCAAGCGATTTACATTTTCAATTGTTTGGTGTGTAGGCAGAGCAAAAAAAGGAGAGGAAAATAAATTTATTTGAGATTTATAAACTCAAATAGAAAAGTTGAATATGTGACACATCACTTGAATAATTTTTTCGAAATAATATTTTATGTTTTTTTTTTTTTTGGTGTACAAATCTAATAGCCAAACAAAGCTGATGAGCGTCCCCTGCCATTCATGCATATTTAATGCGTTAAAATCATGATATTACAAGTATGAATGTTTTAAGAAATGTGCGGTGGAAATTTGTGAATACGCAGAAGGGAAAACGGACGGGGGAAAGTGAATCAATGGTAAATTTTATACGCTTTTAGTCCGTCCAGGCGCGAACTTGAGAAAATCTGCGAAAAGTTTTAATTCCTTCGGGGCGCACACACGGTGGCAAATACCCTGCAGGGAAACTAGAACTTGAACTCCACCAGTTTGTGTTTCAGCCCAACTAGTTCACGTTCTATCCTTTTTCAATGTTAGCTACTGGTATTTAGGGGGTTCATTGTTGTTTTGAAATTTAATGAAAAAAAAAAAATTTTTTTTATTTTTTTTATGGCACAAGCATTTTCTTCCAAATCTACTCCTTTTTCCACTGCGTATGGATTTGATTCGAAATGGTTTTGGTGAGTTGAAAAACTTAGAGAATGTAGATTTGATCTTAGTGGATTGTAAATAAAAAAGCAGAAATTAAGCCGTTCTATTTATTTTGTTAAAAAGCTACTTATCAAGCGGATTGCTGCTAAATTTTTATGTGATCATAGGCATAAAGTTTGAATGAACTGAATTTTCGTTGCGGAACTGAGTTGCATAAGCTACTTAAAGTAATGCGACTTACTGTTTCACCAGCTCCGCATCCGACCTATTCCAAGTCCATAGTATAGGGCAACAGAGAGTCATTTTCTTAATGACTCACCCTTACCAGAACATTTTAAATAAATTTTTATCTATAAATTTTTATTCCGGATTCCGTTAGAATACCTATCCAGATACAATAATTTTTGTATGACAAGATTTTTCTTTAAGGCGACAAACCCCTAGAAATGGGCGTGGCAATTGCAGGACTAAAATTAGCAAACCGCATATTTTATTGCGTATTTTGGCAGAATATCGCTTCGTTAACAATATTTGTTCCACAACTTTTTCAACCCATATAGATATTCTGGCGAAATCCACAATAAAGTCTAAATTTTTGGTCTTAATATAGCCACGCCCATTTCTAGAATACAAAATAGGCACAAATTTCTCATAGTGCACTTTCAACAAAAAAAAAAAAAAATAGGACTTTATAAAAAATGGCTTAAGTTTTATGTATATTAAGAGCCTTAATTTAAAATAATATCTTAAATACCCAACATGAAGTGACAGTGACGCGCTTATCGGCCCATTATGGTTGTTGGTATGGACAAAGTTTACACAGTTTACAAAGCTCTTTGCTTGAAAATAACTGTTTAAACGTTCAACTTGTTTGTGGTATATTTTAATTACAACTTAAACAAGTGCGCTCGAGTATAAAAAAACGTGCTGGGGTAGATGGGAGGTGGCAAGAAAGTTTGCCTGTTTACGCTGAGTTTGGACAAGCAAAGCAGCCGCATTGAAAACTTTTACCGTAAATAAAATTAATTTATTGGAAATTTCACTGTTGTAGAAATATTCAGTTTCCAGCCATTTAAAAGCAGATAACTAGGGGTGTGGCTTTTAACACTGCCCTGCCCCCAACGAATTAAAACCAGCAGCGCAAGGGCTAGATAGAAAAACTATTTTTTATAGTCAGGCGCAAAAAAAAAAAACAAATATTAAATTGCGAAAATTGAAAACAAATCGCATAACTTATTGCCAAATTGAAGCTCTAACAATTCTCAATAGCTACGTATGCACATCCTTTTACAACATATTTTATTATTTGTAGCCAGGACCCACACTGCAGCTGTACGCATGGCTATCAACTGTTCGAAGGACAAAGTGTAGCATGAAAAATGGCAAACAATCGAGAATGTTTCGTACCAAATGTTTAGAGGAGCACGGCAAATCTAGGAAGCAACATAAATTTCGCAATTCACCAGCTGCTACTTACTATCCAGGGGCTGCCAGAGCTGGCGAAAAGTGTGAGTGAAGAAGTTGTTCGTTCGCTTGGAACTGTCACAGCCCAATGGTTTTGGCAATATATTCTGATGACGCACAATAATGTTTTGGTGAATTGGTTTTGAAGGTCAAATTAATTAAAATTCAATGAAAATGGTAGCTAAGTTAATTAAAGCTTAATAAGAAGATAAGCTCGAAAGTTGAAAAAAGAAATTAAAAAAGTTGTCACAAAAATTTTGAAAGTTTTTTACAAACTGCCAAGGTACATTGAACAGGTAGTATCAGTAGAGCAGCTGATTTGATTTATTTTCAAATTATTTGGTCTAGAAAATGTCAAATATTTTTAATTTTTTCTCACGAAAATTATAAGTTGTTAAAATCCATTTGCTTGTGAAACCTTTTTCCATACAAAACAAGCGATTGAATAGCAGCTTTTGGAACGTTCGCCCAACTCGGCAGCACGACCGCTGATTACTGGGCCTTGCAAAGGATGGATCAATGCTTCGAGAAGCAAACAAATTTACTAGGAAAGAAAGTTGCATAAATTTTTATTTTTTCCAATTTCAATTTTTTATTTTTTATATTTTTTTGTATTTCACATGGCACGCTTTGATTTAGAAGAAAAAATTCAGAACAGTTGTTGACACTTTCGATACCAGAAGCAACAACAAAATACACGCAAATGTTGTTTTTGCTCTACTGATACTACCTGTTTAATGTGCCTTGCAAACTGCTAATTATAGGAGAGAGAGGAACACCAAAGTCTGATAAATACAAAATCCACTTTCTAAAGTGATTATCGCCTATCCTAGGTGTTGGCCAATGAAATTCTAAAAAGTTATTGATTTGTGTTCGGCACGAAAAGCCATTTAAAACATTATTTAGAAAGTGAGGAGACTTACAGCCCGATTCCGTGCACTTGATAAATTGAAAATCTTTATAATTTGTCATTTTTTTATTATTTATCAAGAATTGGTATTCTAGCACAGAAACCAAAAGCTTTTTTCTTGATAAATTATCAAGATTGAAAATGCTATTGACAAATTGAAATTTCATGTGAAATGTAGACATTTTGTATATTAATAAATTTGTTTCTAACAATTAAATACTCCATGTGCCGGCATTTGAACCTGCGACACACGGAATTATAGTCGACATCTCTAGCTACTCGGCTACGACAGTCAAAAGCTTTGTTGCTTTTAAATCCATATTTTTCATATGTGACAATGAAATCAGTTCCACACATGTGGAAATCAGTTCCACTTATGTGGAAATCGTAGAGCTTTTTGTTTTATAAATATTGACACAGAATACGAGGGAAGCTTTTACTTGATAAAAATCTTGATAAAATTTCTTTACAAAAAATTTATCAAGAAAACACAGAATTGGGCCGTTAGAAAGGCTTTACGCAAGTAAAGGAATAGAAAAAATATGAATAAAAAGGCTGATGCTCACAGCTAATAAAAGAAAATTGGCTGGTAAGGACGCTGCAAACTTCTTAAAAAATGAAATTGCCTTTGATAGAACAATTGTCTAATTGGCCTCCTTCTTCTTCTTGTTTTGGTTGATTTGGGTCGAGACAAAACCATTCGTCAATTGCCTCTCTGCTCTGCGATGTTGGCTAATTGGTTTTATTCTTTAGTAAACTGAAAAATTCTAAAGATCTCTGGTAGAATAGCGCGCAGGATTCAAAGACTTTTTTGAAATTTTATTTGTTTTCGTAAACTTCATTTTCGTACTTTCATTTATTTATATACCAACTAAGAAACGTGTTTATATGTAGTCTCTTTTTGGCGTTGATTACCTCTAAGCTTATCAAGAAATGTTCTCAATCTCGACACCGAAAAATAGGGTCATAAAACGGGCTGATGATCTCAAAAGTTCTTTTCAGAGACTCTTAATTACTTGCGGGCTAAACTCGAAATACAGAGAATTTCGCGGCGGTAGAGATTGTAGTTAGACTAGCCGCATTGATTGTGTATTTGATACAAATAGCATAAATATTTTAAATAGAGATAACTTTTTTATCCACGTTCACCCAGAGAAGTCCATGCTTCGACTCTTTCTTGGTTTCTAATTTTTTATGGTTGTGAAATGGTCAAAATTAGAGATGCCAGATCGAAACAAAAAAATTGATTTTTTAATCAATTTGAGTCGAAATAAAAATATTCGATGCAGGAAGAAATCGTTAAAAAATAAAATCTATCTGCCACGATTGATTCATAATTTTTATAAAGAAAAAAATCACCAACACTGAATTCACAAACATTTATTGTAAGTAACTTATTTTCAAAAGGCTTTGCTGGGAAGCGCTGTAGTCGGAAAGAGAGAGAGGCAGGCCATTTAATTGTTTGGCCTTTTCGGTTGGAAAGGTGGATGGTGCCAATCCCCCTGCATTTTTTGTACCAGTCTCAAATTAAAATTTCTTTAAAATGTTATAGATTTTCCAGGGCAAACCGTAGATTAACCCTGATCGGGTAATCTTCGTCAATTTGACGAACACTGTTGCTCTTTTTCCATTTTTCTCGGCATTGAACTGAAGAGCGAATTGCTCTAAAATACTTAAAAAAGGAACTTAAATAACAAGTTTCTTTCTTGTTAAGGTTCATCATTATTAATACGCAACAAATCGGAACTAAAAATCATATCGGAAGGGGTCGATTAATCGATATACGATTTAATCGATTTAAAAACGGTATCTCTAGAACAAATATCACGTCCGAATTGCGGTTGAATATCGGAAAACATTTCTTTGAATATGCAATTGCGGCACTAGTCATGCGGATAGCTTCTTGATGCCCAGTTTAGTTGAGATGCCTGCAGTCTTAGCCAGATCGCGCACTTCATTCTCCGATCGTTCAATATCATTCCTTACGAGACGACGTAACTTGTGCTGGTACGACCACATGGAAAGTCAGTCAAGCACATCTTAATCATTGAAATTTATGATGCAGCCTCCCCCAAAGTATCTATCAAGCCATTATTCTTTGGTTTCGGTGTCGTCAAAATCAAGGAGAGTGTCGGCTTCCAGTGGCATGGATTGCTCAAAATTTAATAGTAATTTATTCACAAAAAGTAGTTGACAGCAGCAGTGTTGCATACTACGGAAGAAATTAAAAAGGTCATTGACTTATAAAACAGCCTCTTATCTTATTTCCAACAAGCTTTGCAAGGACTCCTCTAAATTTCCTTTCCCTTAATTTAAACGCGGTCTGTGGCTTATTTCCAAATCTGATAAGAATGATGAGAATGACAATTTGGCGTGCAAAAAATTAAAACTGATATTAATCAAATAAACAGGAAATTAAATTTAATGAATTCAACGCGTTCATTTTGTGTACACATGTACTCGTATATATAAAAGTGATAGCACGTTTTGCTTTAAGCAACGGAAAAGTTAGAAATTAAAGCAGAAAAAATGGAGGAGATAACAAATGTAAGAGACACTAAGTAAATGCTATGCGTGCAGGCCCCGGCATGGCTTTTCGTTGAGTGACATACTAAAATTAATTATCACCCCTATTGCGAATGTCGACTGGCAGTAGATAAACGACTATT
>NW_016163164.1:36015-38058 GCF_001687245.7 Rhagoletis zephyria | reverse complement strand
TTATGGCCTTATTCATTAAAAAATAAATATATTTAAAGAGCTCTAAAAAATAACATTTTCATAAAAGTTTTCGATTTATAAGCAGTTAGTTTTCTGTATTTTTTTTATGAATTTGGGTGTAAGTCTGTTCGAATTGATCTCCAATGTAAAATATCCAACAGTAACTTGCAGGAGAATAACGAACGATTCTCTCTCAAATTAGGAAATATCCAATATAGTAAGAGTTTTCTGTATTTTTTTATGAATTTGGGTGTAAGTCTGTTCGAATTGATCTCCAATGTAAAATATCCAACAGCAACTTGCAGGAGAATAACGAACGATTCTCTCAAATTAGAAAATATCCAATATAGTAAGTGAACGCAAAATTGTCAAAAACTTCCTGATCGGAGTGTTGTTTACATGCAAAAGTATAAAACATAACACATGAAAAGTATGAAAGTAAAAATATGCCATTTAGTTATAAAATCTAAATAATTACAAGGCAATTTTTGCAAATTATACGTATCTGTATTTAAAAGCCTGAAAGTTTGAAATTCCTAATTTGTCCACTAAGAGGTTAAAGGAGCAACTTTTGTGCAGCAACAAAACTTTTTATTAAGTTCTCCACTCCAAAGGGTATAAATGGTTCACTACTGACAGTAACCATCTAACGAACGAAAAAAGCCGTTTGCTCAGAAATCGAAAAAAATGGCAACACAAAATATGGTGACATAAGATCCCAAGAACCTAGCTAAAATTTCCCAGTAAAGTTAAGAAAAATCTAATAATCTGGTTATCAGGTGGTCTGGTTAAAAATTATTATTCTCTAGTGTATGTATTTTGTTTTTATAAACTGAGTAAAAATTATAACCGCAACCAGATAAACTGATAACTAGGCAGGGACGAATACCTCAAATGAGATTTTATCACCATTGCAATATTTTGTTATCCCACATCTGGCACATAATGGATGTTTACAAAAACCAAAGATATCTTTCTTATGTTTTACTGTATTATCTAAAATATAGCAACGAGAAAAAGTGAGGAATGCTTGCATCATTGAGTTGTTAGTTTGGGGTTGAAACACTTTGCAATTCCCAGAACGATGTTGTAATTGATATTGACGTTGTTGTCGTTTTTCTCAGTAACTTAAATTTGTTGAGCAGCTCTGATTTAGACCATAGTGCAAACGTTGGAAAATTAGCACTTATTTGCTTTCTTCCCAAACATTTGGAGTTATAGCACACAAAAACAAAAAAAAAACTTATTATATTCGTGAAACTATGGGCAACATGTAGTAAAACTGCGTTTTTCTCTCTGATGTCGGGATTTTTAAAGGCATTTAAAAACATTTAAAAAATTCAGTGCATTTAGAATAACAATGGGCATCAAATAAAAGAGATAATTGCACAGATTAAACTAAAGATAAAATTTTTGGGTGCGTAAGGACGTTTGGGTATGAAAAATGTCCTTTTAAAATTTTTTCTTTGCATATCATTAAAAATGTTTAATATTTATTTTGGACAAATGTGATGTTAAGTATCAGTATCTATACACACGACCACATCCTCGAATTTCGTCCTTCTTATTTTATTATATATTATTATTTTCAATACCTTTTCTTACTTGTGAACCAAACAATTTTAATGTTGTTCGCCAGTTGGAATAGGTTGGAAACCACTGTTATTGACCATAGTGCAAACGTTAGAAAATTAGTACATATTTGGTTTCTTCGCAAACATTTGAAGTTATAATAAGTTGACTTTGATCAGCTGTTTTTCTTGCTGGCAAATTGCTGCTACTAAGGCGATTTCTTTTCTCGAAAAAAAGATGTCACCTTCTTATATGGCAACATTATCCGAGTGCAACATTTTAAAGAAAGCACGCAATATGCATGCGAAGATGCTGAGAAAAAAACACGGAAACTTGACAGCCCTGGCGCAGGGCAGAATAAATGCAACATTATTTCGAGAAAAGAAAACGCTATAAGAATTTGTAACTTCCCCTTCACTGAACTGTCACTTTGCTCTCAAAATTTCCTCTTTGGGAATTTTTCGCGTACGC
>NW_016163164.1:9282-32049 GCF_001687245.7 Rhagoletis zephyria | reverse complement strand
AGTAGTGTCGCTGCCACATCAACTCCAAAGGCAATACAAAAATACTTGCTAGAAAGTTTCGCCTCACAGTTCACAGGCGGGACTGGAGCCGAATCTGCAGCGCAGCGCTACAAAGAAATTACACAAAATGCATTGAATACAGAATTTGAGCGCTCACAGCGATCGGCAGCTGCAGCGGGGATTGGCAGCAATAATAGTAGCATCAATAAATCATACAGCCAGATATTGAGCAACAGCAATGGCGATCTCAGCGATCACATTGCCTACTTAGAATATAAGCGGGCTGGCGAGTATTGGAAGTGAGTATCATTTGTGCATGTCATATTTTACAATTCAAATTGCAATTTTTACAATTTAATTTCTATATTTATTGCAGCACTACACCAAAAACAGATTACACATACTCCGAGCACTCGTCATTTCGCCGCGAATTAGCCCCCGGCATTGTGGCCATGCCGAACATGTCGCGCAACGGTTTAAAAAATCATAACGAACGTATCAACTATATGATCGAACGTGATCCCGCGCAAGAGGAATTCATCCGCCGGCGATATGAATCGTCGCGGTATACGCAAAACCGTAGAGCCGCTGAGAAACTAACATATGAATCGGGCGATGAAGTTGATCAACTGGATAGCTACCGCAAACGGCAATATCAGAGGTATTTGCAGGAGCAGCAAGAATCATGGTATGTGCGGATGATTACGACTATCGTAACCACAATCACCAGCGCGTGGACATCTTTAACTGGTGCTGGTAGCGGCGAAAGAAGCGGTGCTTTAGGCTATGACAATACCGCTTTGTATAGAACTAAGTATGGACAGGTGGAGCGAGGTGAGTGCTAATAGAGCGCAAGTTGAATGCTTTTGCCATTAAAAGAAGACAACTACTAAATAGAAATATACAACATATTGCACACCCTCTTCAAAGAGGCATAACTCAAAAATCAGATCCTCAAATATACATAAATAACTGCGGGTGGATCGCACAGTTTCAACGCAATTAATACAAAACAGATATAACAGTGGTTTCTTAGTTAGAGAATTTAGCTATTTATGCAAACAAATCGAGCAAAATTGTTTTGGAGTTGTGTCTCTTTTGAAGAGGGTGTAAGATATGCATATCTTATGTACGAGTATGTTTGAAATTTTTGCAATTTCTTATCTCACTATAGGTTTTTTCGGCTCTATTACACACGCCATATCATCATCCATATCTCGGTTATTTCGTTATATATATCTAATAATTTCATCTGTATTGTGTTTGGATACTTGGCTACTACAATCATCGAACGCCGATGGCAGAGGAAAAAAACGTTTTCTATTGCTTTTGTTAATCTTGTTGCCATTGTTGCTGTTGGGTGGTGAGTATTAAAACGTTATATGAATGTTGTAATATGTCAATGGACTGCGTAAAAAAAAAAAAAAAAAAACAAAAAAACATTTATGTAGGCGGGAATGAATTAGTGTATGGATAAAACGAGGCATGACACGCGTAGTCTCAGCCCCTGACATTGAATACTTATCGAAAATGTAATAAATTGTCAGACTAGTTGACCCTGAAGCGTTGTGAGCATTTGTCAATAAGCCGCTAGTGACAGTGAATTTGAAAATTGTTATTGAACTGTTGATGCTGCTAGGCTAAGTGTTTAATTCTTGCTATTTTTTTTATTGGTGTAGATATACTTGGTGTGTTGTAAACATCTATCCATGTGTATATAAACATTTAGATTTTTGTGGTTCGCCATGTCGTTGTCTATATTCACCTTGTAGGTGCGCGCGTCACGTGTGGAAAAATTCATGAACACAGGCAAACGTAGAGAGTACGATGTGAATGTACTTATTTGCTCGTTCAAATGCTGCTTTTATTTAAAGCGCATAAATTTGAATATATTACGTATATATGTATATAGCTACTGAGATATTTACTCAATATTAATTCTTAATTTGTTCTATTTGTAGTTTTTGCAAAGTATAAACTATGATTAGAGGCCTTTTTTATTGAATTCAAAAAATTTTCAATAGGTTGTAGAACTTTTTGGTATTCATTATATATGCGTATTTATTTATATCGCCATCATCAATGCTGAAGGTTTTTTTTTTGAGAATTTTTCGGAAATTCGGGTTTTTAAATATTTTGTTAACAGGCTCTCATATATCGATAGCTGAGTGGAAGATCGACCTATCTCGGCAGCCAGTTCGAAAACATTCTATCTCAAAAAACTTTTCAAGAACGCCCTATTTCAGAATTTAATTGAAAAACACTCTCTCAAAATTCGGTTCAAAAACGCCCTATCTCACGTCAAAATGTATTGAAAATATTCTGATATAGGGCGTTTTTGAATCGGCAGCTGAGATAGGGCGTTTTTGAAACGAATTCTGAAATAGGGCGTTCTTGAAAAGTTGTTTGAGATAGAATGTTTTCGAACTGGCTGCCGAGATAGGTCGATCTTCCACTCAGCCATCGATATGTAAACCCACATGCCAAAATTCAAAGCGTTAAGCAGTGATCACACGATTTGTACATTTGTACAGATTTGTATATTTGTACAGATTTGCACATTTGTACAGATTTGTACATTTTCACAGTTACAAAGAGGTGTTGTGTCGAAAGTTGTTATTGAGCTGAACTCATTCTCGATAAAAATTTCTAGACAACACCACTCTGTGACTGCCAAAGGTACAAATGTACAAATCGTGTGATCCCTGTTTTACAGTAAAAAACAAGATTTAAATAACGTCTTAAAATCCACTATGTAAATACATACTTCCTAAATTTAAAACGGGTTTCATTTGTAAAATTTCAAATTTGGCCAAAGGGGTCTTTTGCTTTGGCAGGCATCATAGTTCTGTTCGTCGAGCAAAAAATTTGTACGAATTTGTACGAACTATCATGATTCTTGTCCAAATCGGGTTCGTGCAGACCAAAAAATTATCCATCACTCAAAAACTGAGAGCGCAAAGTGGAGAGAAGTTGCAAATTCTTGCTGGAAAAATTTTAGCCAGCAAGAATTTGCAATCACGATAAACGTATGATTGTGGCACATGATTGCAGTTTTATTGACGATATTTTGAAGCTCGGATAGGAGCAGCGCCAATCTATTATTATTTTGAACAAAAAGTTCGTTAAATTTAGAAATGAACAATTTTTAATGAAAAAAGGAAAATAATACGTGTAAAACTGTACAGTTGAATGCATTGCTTGGGTATTAAGCTAGAACTAGTACTGTCGGCAAAAGGTCTAGTTCTACGCCAGTCCTGAGCTAGTCAGATTTTCTGCAGGGGAAGTACAAAGCCGCCAATCAAAATAACCTTGTTTGTGTGGTTGACCAAATTTTACAGGAGAGAGTAAAACCTGACTTATTTTAAAGTGGTTTATCTTTATTATCTCTGCCTTTTAAATCTAACTATTGATATTTTGGTATGAATGGATAAAGCTTGATGCCAGGAGTCTGATATATAGTATAGCTGCACTTACTCTATAATTTTACTGAGATTCAGTGTAGGGCCTTTAACTGTGCAACTTTTTTTAGTTAAACTTTCATAGAGCTTTTGTAACTTCCACATGTTTCCAAGCTTTCCATTATTTAACAATTGGTTTTACTTCAATCGCCTTTAAATATTTTTTGTTATTAAGTATGTTTAGTTTCCATAAATGAAGAACTTATTTTTATATAAGACACGCAATTCATTGACATATTATAACTATCTTCCTATTTAATTTAAACTTTTTTGATACTAATATCTTCCTTCGTTTCTTTTGCACCCTTTTCTTTCTCCAATAAAAAAATATGTATACATTTTTAAAATGCAATGGCGCTTTCACAGGCCTTTACTATTATCTACATCCTAAAGAATCCTTTCCGCCACGTCATTTCTCCGAAATGACCTTCACATTACCCACACTCCCAGATGTATCCGAATATTTCAATGAAGATAAATATGTTGCTCTTAAAGAACAAACTTATAATCGCTTAAATGATTTTCGCACTTGGACCGATGATTACATCATGTATTTACGTATAGTCTCAAATAATATTTTGGATGAGGGTCGAAAGTTATTTCAACGTGAAGATAATTTTGAACGTGTTTAGAGGCACTGAAATCGAGAAATATTTCTATCAGTTTTGCTTAGAGTTGCTGCAGCAATTAATATAAATAGTCGATAAAATACATAAGAAAAAAGTCGTTGATTTTCATTAAGAAAAAAGTGCTTAACCATTTTCGATTCTACACAATGTTTGTGCAAAATGCTAGTAAAAATGATAAGTTTACGTTGCAAATGTTTAGCGTTCGACAAGAACAGCTCTAATTTATTTGTACAATTAAATTTGTGTATATTTTCCATTTTCGGTATTATTTTTAGTTGTAATCATTTTATTTATTTTTTTTTTTTAACTCGACAATTACATTTTTACATTATTTTTGGTTTTTTTTTTATGTATATTTTTTCGCGCATCTTTCTATTAGTTTTTCGCAAATTTTGTTTCTTCTCGTTTAAGTCCTCAATTGATTTTTTTCGTAAAAAAATGTACAATTATTTAAGATTTAAATTTCGCGTTTCTAAGAAGTAGGTTTTTTCGTGCAAAATATAGTAATTTATATACGTACAAAAAGTCTTAACGTACAAAACCGTTGCATTTCGGACATCATCGTCAATCCCATCCTTGCGATGCGTCCCAACAAAACATCCATATTCTGTAGTTACAAAAAGACTAACCCTCTACCTTTTGCCTTTGCGCCTAAATGTATATATATATATATCGAGTGTGCCTTGCACTTCTCGTTATCGGAGGAAATCACCAAGTCCCAATGCATGCACTCGTAGGAAATAAGATGCGTGTCAAGCTGTTTGAGACCAATCGGAGAAGGATAGAGAAAACTGGAATTAATTATAGTATATCAACATCAACTTACACACACACACCTACTATACTTAGTAATTTCAATTTAACTAAGCAATATTAAAAACAAAAAGAAAATCCTAATAAGAAACTATTACATACATACTCACAAACTCCTATTTACCAATGGCTATAGAACAAAATATTAAAAATTATAGTGTAACCGCTGTTGTGCAACAACGAACTATTATCGTAATAGAAGTTGTTAAAATAATTCAAATAACCTCTTTTGATCTATTGACTTAATGTAATCTTCAAATATTTTCCGTTCACATTTGCATATCTGTTTTGTAGTATGCGCGTTTAGTTTGATGTATTTAAAATAATATGTTGTAATTTTGTTGTAAACAAAAAGATAAAAATAAATAAAGTCCTAAAACCAGAACTAAATTTACGCGTGTTTTATTATGAACTTTGTAGCGTGCCGCTTCAAATTCCCCATTTAGGTGAGTATGCCTTCTTCACTCTCCTGAGTGTGTAAAATAAATGCTATCACTAAATTGTGCTCTCTATCCTTCTTCATTTGGATCAAATTCAGTAAGTTGTTTTATTATACCTAAACCCGTTTTCTTCTTGTGCTAAATAATAGAACTTATAAAGATTTGAATACAAAGTTTGATTGAAAAGTTGGCATGTCCGCTACCCTTAATACTCCATGAATGCTTTAACTTTTGCGATTGCTGCAAAAAAAAATTATTATATTTTTGATCCTTTGAATGAAGAAGGATACGAGTGCTTTTTATTATTTATTAAATCTATATTTTATTTGTATTTTTAAATTGAATCTAAGCTATGGATTATTTTTATTGTTTCTTTGCGAAGTACAAAATTTTAAATCGTCGATTTTACCATAAAACGACTTCTGTAAAAGCTGCCTGAACGGAGAACCTTCTTTCCAGATATCCAGCTTTAATGATGAGCAGGAATACAATACTAGGAGCATATGAGTTCACTTCATCTGCCTCGGGAGACTCACAGTAGCCAAACTTCGCTCTGGATACTGCTGCAGGCTAAATTCCTACCTGAGTAGGATAAATGAAGATGTGCCCGGCATGCAGAGAGTCACCTCACTACTCTTAACACCTCTTCGCATGCCCCCTTTAACCGCACTCAACTAATGCCCCTCTCCCACTGTACCCTCTCCCGTTATTTGAGCTTGAACACAAAGATTGAGGGACAAGCCGATGTAGGCAGGGCTGAGTAGCCGTTGCAACAACAACAACATTATCTGTACATAGTCGGTTAAAGTGGTTGTTGTACGTAGTCCTTGATCTTAGCCTTGAATTCGTATTTATGACTTCTGGCGTACCTAGTAGGTGGCTGCTTCCAAAACGTGCATGTTCGGATGCTACTATTACCTAGAATTATACCATTCAGTTGCTATACGGTGTACTATATTGTGACATGTTGGTTGCTTAGGCCACAGCATTAAAATTATAAGAAATATGTGTGCCATAAANATTATACCTAAACCCGTTTTCTTCTTGTGCTAAATAATATAACTTATAAAGATTTGAATACAAAGTTTGATTGAAAAGTTGTCATGTCCGCTCCCCTTAATACTCCATGAATGCTTTAACTTTTGCGATTGCTGAAAAAAAAAATTATTATATTTTTGATCCTTTGAATGAAGAAGGATACGAGTGCTTTTTATTATTTATTAAATCTATATTTTATTTGTATTTTTAAATTGAATCTAAGCTATGGATTATTTTTATTGTTTCTTTGCGAAGTACAAAATTTTAAATCGTCGATTTTACCATAAAACGACTTCTGTAAAAGCTGCCTGAACGGAGAACCTTCTTTCCAGATATCCAGCTTTAATGATGAGCAGGAATACAATACTAGGAGCATATGAGTTCACTTCANATTTATTAAATCTATATTTTATTTGTATTTTTAAATTGAATCTAAGCTATAGATTTTTTTTGATTGTTTCTTTGCGAAGTACAAAATTTTAAATCGTCGATTTTACCATAAAACGACTTCTGTAAAAGCTGCCGGAACGGAGAACCTTCTTTCCAGACATCCAGCTTTAATGATGAGCAGGAATACAATACTAGGAGCATATGAGTTCACTTCTTCTGCCTCGGGAGACTCACAGTAGCCAAACTTCGCTCTGGATACTGCTGCAGGCTAAATTCCTACCTGAGTAGGATAAATGAAGATGTGCCCGGCATGCAGAGAGTCACCTCACTACTCTTAACACCTCTTCGCATGCCCCCTTTAACCGCACTCAACTAATGCCCCTCTCCCACTGTACCCTCTCCCGTTATTTGAGCTTGAACACAAAGATTGAGGGACAAGCCGATGTAGGCAGGGCTGAGTAGCCGTTGCAACAACAACAACATTATCTGTACATAGTCGGTTAAAGTGGTTGTTGTACGTAGTCCTTGATCTCAGCCTTGAATTCGTACTTATGACTTCTGGCGTACCTAGTAGGTGGCTGCTTCCAAAACGTGCATGTTCGGATGCTACTATTACCTAGAATTATACCATTCCGTTGCTATACGGTGTACTATATTGTGACATGTTGGTTGCTTAGGCCACAGCATTAAAATTATAAGAAATATGTGTGCCATAAATATAAAAAATACCGGCGGAAACGAACTTAACTACTATTTATATTTATTTTACGTTCCCACGATAGTCGGATAAANCACTACTCTTAACACCTCTTCGCATGCCCCCTTTAACCGCACTCAACTAATGCCCCTCTCCCACTGTACCCTCTCCCGTTATTTGAGCTTGAACACAAAGATTGAGGGACAAGCCGATGTAGGCAGGGCTGAGTAGCCGTTGCAACAACAACAACATTATCTGTACATAGTCGGTTAAAGTGGTTGTTGTACGTAGTCCTTGATCTCAGCCTTGAATTCGTACTTATGACTTCTGGCGTACCTAGTAGGTGGCTGCTTCCAAAACGTGCATGTTCGGATGCTACTATTACCTAGAATTATACCATTCCGTTGCTATACGGTGTACTATATTGTGACATGTTGGTTGCTTAGGCCACAGCATTAAAATTATAAGAAATATGTGTGCCATAAATATAAAAAATACCGGCGGAAACGAACTTAACTACTATTTATATTTATTTTACGTTCCCACGATAGTCGGATAAATCTTCAAAAACCCTCCTGGGGAATTGGTATGCCGTTACAACAGCTACAATGGTAATGTTATGAAACATTTTTTATATCCACCGTTTACATTAAAATTTTGGCCATTTAATGCCCTGTAGAAATCCGGCTTTGTAGTCGATAAAACCGCCGGTTCTACGTACCGGAATGACTAGGGGTTTTACCCGACCAAGGGTTGTTGTTTCGGCGATCTAACCCCCGTTTAGGTACATCTGCTCCGCACTCTTCTGTTCAGCGCTGGCATCGAGTCAAACCCTGGGTCAGAAATCTACACCTGAACGTGGTAGGTGTAATACCTGTAACGGGTGTAGTCAGTCACCTTCAAGTTTGCTCAGGCCTCGGGACTCATCGCCAATGGTTCACGTCATACGTGAGCAGCTCAACACAAACGTGACTGCACCATAACAACACAATAGAGCGCACCATAGGCACCATAGACCACACCATAGACATAACGGCACCACCACCCATACGCTGCCGCCAACAACTCGTGGCCCCTCCGACAATCTGCTCGGTGTGTCAGACCAGAATATTCCGTAACGTGACATCAATCAAGTGCAAAATCTGCCTCACGTACATAGGTTGGCATAAGTTCCGCAGGGTTGTCATTGTCGCTGCAGTCCGCTTCATCCCAGCCGGATGTATTTCGTACCCCCGTCCGAATTTTCCTAGCCGATGAGCGTGACAACCTACAGGCCGATCCCGAAAATCCCCTCATCAGGGATCTCAATACGGAGATTCGGCAAACTGTGAATGAACATAAGCGGAAGAAGTGGGAAGAGTACCTGAAGACTTGCAACTTCACCTCTGTTGTGAGCAAGCTATGGTCAACCGTGAAGTCATTGTCCAACCAGACGAAGAGTGAGACAGAGTCGAAATCTCTTTCGGCGAACACACTTCCTGGGACCCGGAGCGATGCGCTAAGACCACCAAAGCCATGGGATACGACGGTATATGCATGCAGGCTGGTCTATGGCTATCCTCATTCCAGACATATGGAAAGTGGGGAGGGTGGTCCCACTGCTCAAACCGGGGAAATCGGCCAACAAGGGAGAATCTTATCGTCCGATAACCCTCCATTCCCCGGTAGCGAATACACTTGACGCCTTGCTTCTCCCGCACTACACGAACCACCTGACCTCAGCTAGGCATTAGCATGGGTTCCGTAAAGTGCACAGGGCAACAACAGCACTTAACGCCATAAACACCCAGATAACTCGTAGCAATTGTCAACAAAGTTCAGAGCCGCAACAAGGTCCTCAAGTCGCTAGTCTGCAGCACCTGGGGCAAAGACGAAGAAATGTTGCTGGCAACATACACTTCAATTGGCGACTTTGTGGTCCGCGGGGACTAGTAGGATGCAGTGGACGAAGCTTCAGACCTGCCAAACACAACACTCCGGACAGCTACCGGATGCCTTCTGATGTCGCTGCAAGACTAGCTACACAGTGAGGCTCAAATGCTCCCCGTCAGGGAGCATAACACAATGATCTGCAAGCAGTTCCTATTAGGGTGTCACCGACGTCGGCACCCGAACAGACACCTTCTTGTGGCGGAGCTCTCGCCAAGGCACGTCAGAAGACACCTATATAAACCTACGGACGAAGTCCAGAGGTTCATAAAGCAACCTCTGGACCTGACAGCATATCCAAAGGCCATAGACCTACACTGACTCTCGATTTGTGAATGCCATTTTGGGAACAAAACCACTGGACGTGGACGAGACAGAGCTTCGTCTGCCTCAGCAGACTAGAACGACAATAGCACAACTTCGCTCTGGCTACTGCAGCAGGTTAAACTCTACCTGAGCAGAGCGGCATGCGGAGAGACACCCCACGACTCGGGACATCTTCTCGCATGCCAGCAAAACACCGCGCAGCTAACGCCTCTGTCCTTATGGACAAACCCTGTGGAAGCTGCACAATTCCTGGGCCTCCCGTTAGTGAAGCTTAATGACAACGACTGAGAGACTAGCTGATCTAGGCGGGTTCGAGTAAGCGCTACAACAACAACAACAAGTGCCATTAAGTAAAGGAACCACTTCGCTCAATGAGGAATGATGACACTAAGTTGTAATTGATAAGTTGGAGACGTGGTGACGTAGTCTTCTCCCGCGGGGCGGGATTTGGTTGAGTGCTGATTGATAAGACATTACGCCATACGACGAATAGGCTATGTGAGGGACCAAGAGCTCCAAAGGGAATTATTAGTTTTGTTGCTCCGCTGAGCTCCGTGGAGCTAAGAAGCAGACCTTTAGGTGGCTTCATCTGTTCCATATGTTGAAGTGGAGTTCGTATGCAGCCTTTTCCGGCATATACATCAGAAGTAGGTTTCTGCCCTGGGGTGACCTGCATGCTAGCCGGAATGAGAAAGGTGCTGCCACTCCAAAGAGAGATCCAATTGGATTTCCTTTTTACATGGTTGGGCAGACCTTGGGTATGATTTCAGAACCCCTTGCATGTTTTTTTTATTTAACTGAGCATGAGTTTCTGATTCTATCGACATCGGAGTAGGCCACTTCTGAAGAATTAATTTCTTGATGACTTGTTTAATTATTTAGGCGCCCTGACTTTACCGACTGCCGAGATACATATGTATATCTGTAGTAGTGGATTTTAAAATTAGGGCTATATTCATTAAAATACTTAAAATAAAAAAGCTAGTTTAATATGCATTTAGTAACTTTTCATATCAATCTCCGCATTATGGCTTAAGAAAATGTTGGTTAAATTTCAGCTTGGTGGTTGCTTGGCCAGGATGACCGCGCATACTTCCTTCAACGCACTCAGTCATTAGTGCCGCTTTCATTACTCGCTGGTTGGCAGAGTGCGCTTTATGCCACGGGCAGCTCGCTGAAAGGCTACTTCCTGCAATTACCCGATAACGTGAAAACGTCATTCAATCAGTACTACACAAGCTACTTAGGTGCAGCAGGGAGTGGCGGAGGCGATGCACACCTGCATATCCACAACATCGAACAACGGCTGCAAAAGGCGCTTACTGCTGAGGAGTATGAGAATATATTAAACCATGTTAACAGTTATGTGCAACAGCTGATCGATTTGAAGTTGACGAAGCAGCAGAGCGAACAGTCGGCACGCGCAGAGCAGTTGAGCCCAGCGCAAATACAGTTGATTGTCCAGCTGATGCGGGAGAATTTGCAGCGAATAGCATTGGAAAAGCAGCAGGGAAAAACTGCTGTAAATCTGGGTGAGTTGAGTGAGGACGATGTACTGCGGTTAGCTGACCTGGTGAGTGCAAAGCTGGCGCAGCGGCCGGTTCCACTGTCTAGTGAAAACTTGTCGGAAATAAAACGCCTAATTACTGAGCATTTGGAACTGCACGAGCACAAGTATTATACGCTGCTGGTGGAGCGTATTGATTTGGATGCGTTGTTGTTGCGTATCTTAAGTGCGCCGCAGCTGGCTAAGTACGTGGATGCTCGTATCGCTGCGGCATTCGAGAGCAAACATTGGCAGGCTGTAGGGACAGAGAAGCTGCGCGAAGGATCGGGTTACAGTGAGCACTACACGGTGCAGCAGCGACTCATCGATGAACTCAACAACGAAATCGCTTTCATAAAGCTGGCGCTCTCCGACAAGTTGTCCGAGAATGAAGGGCTGCATCAGTCGATAAGTAAATTGAAAGTGACGCAGGATGATTTGCTGAAGCGCATGCAGGAACATGAGCTCGCTACAGATAAGCGATTTAGTGGTTTGCTAGCTGAGATTGAAATCAAGCTGGCTGCGCTCAAGGATGATCACTTCAGGTTGCTCAATCAGCAGATCAAGCTGTCGCTGGTGGAGATACTCGGCTTCAAAGAGAGAACACCAGCAGGTGCCAATTTGGAGGATATCGACTTGCAAAATTGGGTGCGTAACATGTTTGTGGCTAAAGATTATCTCGAGGAGCGGCTGATGGCGATCAATAAGGGCACCGACAACAAGATACGTGAAGAAATCGATCGTTCCGGCATGCTGCTGATGCGCGATATTAGCGAGCGTTTAAAGCGTGAAATACTGATTGCGGTCGAGGCGAAACATAATGAGAGTGCAACAGCGTTGAAGGGTCAAATCAATACGGCTTTGTCCGAAGAGGAGGTGCAAAAGATTGTCAAATCGGTGCTGGCCATCTACGATGCCGACAAGACTGGATTGGTGGATTTTGCCCTGGAGTCTGCGGGCGGACAAATACTTTCGACGCGGTGTACTGAAAGCTTTCAGCCCAAGTCAGCGCAGATATCCATATTCGGCATACCGCTGTGGTATCCAACCAATACGCCACGCATAGCCATCTCGCCGCAGGTACAACCCGGTGAATGCTGGGCATTCCAAGGCTTTCCGGGATTTCTGGGTGAGTTGGAAGGTGGTAAACGCTTTGTTAATCGCTTTTAACGTTCACATGTTTTTGTATTTGCAGTTTTGAAGCTCAATTCAATGGTATATGTGACTGGATTCACTTTAGAACACATACCGCGTTCGCTTTCGCCAAACGGACGCATTGATTCTGCGCCTAGAAATTTTACAGTTTGGGTGAGTTTTTAAAAAGTTAGCTATCGAAGTTGGTGAGTAAAATGCCAAGGGAAAACGAATAGGAAATGGAATATATGTAAAAACTAGGCTGAGGACCTTCTAACTTAGTCTTCAAACGTGTAATGAAAAAAAATAACAGCCTTAGGTGCACTATTGACGTCAGTCTACCGGTTACCGATGATTACTTTTCAATTCTATTATGATCTAATACATACATTCTTCTCTTTTTTCCATCCAAGGGTCTCGAACATGAAAAGGACTACGAGCCAGTGCTCTTCGGTGAGTATGAATACGTTGATAATGACGCCTCTTTGCAATACTTTCCAGTGAAAAACAAAGATATCAAACGGCCATATGAAATTGTGGAGCTGCGCATCGAGTCAAATCACGGACATGCGCAGTACACTTGCCTATATCGTTTCCGTGTGCATGGCAAGCCACCGGCGGCGTAATTCAACAGGCCACAAACAACACAAAGTGTTTATTTAGCTTTCTAATATGCATAAGTTTACAGTAATAAATAGTATACCGTCAAACTAATAATAATAAGAACTATGTACATACATACCTACAATTGCAAACTACTAAGTGTAAACTTTGTGCCTTAAAAGTATTCAGAAAAAACTAAATGAAAGAGCACAGTTGCAGAGTTTGGAATTGCAGGCCTTAGCTAACCTCAAACACCTACTAACATAAGTTACTAACAATTAACTGAATTTAGATGTAAAAAAAATTTGTAAATAAAATGAATTGCTGCCACAGTGAAGAATATAAAATATAGTATAGTAAGTAATATGTGTAGATAAGCGAAATGGTTTCCTACGTTACTTCATAACTTGAATTTATGTATACACAAAAAGAGGCAAAGTAGTTTAAGAGTTTTTTAAATACTTATTATATTTCGTTATTTAGCTGTAGTTTTAAGTTACACTATTAATTAATATCATTTAATACACTGAAGTGCATGTACATATTTATATATTTAAAAATTTAGACATAAGACATTTTTAAGAGTCAATACCGCCATACAAACCGCAAACAAAACTAAATATTTACATATCCAAAACTTGTTAAAAACTTGTGTACATTAATTAGCACTAAGCTTGCCAATGATTACTAATTAAATTTACTTAAATATATGTTAGTACTTACGTACCAAAGGGCGTTGAAATTGTGTGCTAAAATCAGTTATTTGCGTCAGTCCTTATTTAGAACTTGAATGGTATTAACTTGGCTTTCAGGGGTTCTTTTCTACACACCTAAACATCGAACGTGTTAACAATAAATAAAAACGTTTATACATATATTTATATATTTATACAATATTCAGTAAGATATGTAAATACCAATTTTTATGTAATTGGTTATCTTCTAGCTACTATTATAGTTTGTCTTATAAATTATGCTGAGTTTCGAGCAGGTATTGGAATTACGAAAATTAACTGCAAATCAAACCTAAAATGGTGTATGTATTTAAATTTCAGAATTTTATAATTAGTTCATGTAAAAAATAAAATACGTTGCGAATAGAAAATTAGTGCCGTAATATTTTCCTAATAAATAAGAAATGAAATGAATAATGTAAAAAATTCCGTTGCGAAAGCGATGGGCACTCATTCAATATACCTGAAAAAGAACATAACCTTGGTCATTGGTCGTCGCTTTTTACCTACTCTAAACCTAATGTAGCAGTCTAATGGCTCGCCCAGTGATTTTTTTGTTGCAATAAGCAGGCTTTTGGGAAAACTCGCCTAGGGCAATATGAAAAACTCCATGACATGGATTTTCTGGACCAAACTCTTCTTATATCTCAATACTTTACAAGAATCGCTGATTTTTGTATTTAACAAGAAACACTTCTGCTACAACCTGTGGCAACTTGTTTAAAGAAGCAAGTTCAATTTGATTTAAGCGATTTAGGTAATTGAAATATGTATCCCAATATGAGTACCAGACGAAAGAGATTCGGCTTGTTACCATTCAGCCGGTGAGAGAAGTGTTTAACCAATAATTCAAGCGCGCTTTGGACTTCGATCACAATGTCGCCGTGTTTGCTCTTAGCGGTATTCGGTCTGGTCTTAAAACTTCCTCTTAAGTCGCCCGACCTACGCCCAACAGGCGGTCTTCAAATCATAGTCCGTTGAACGTCTCTCGTGGTCGTCATCAAAACAAAGCGTTCTCCTAAGAAGCTTTATTTTTATTTTAATTGAAAGCTTGTTTTAAATGGCGAGTGTCACGCCTATCGAGCAGTACTTGTTAACCAAGCTTAGTTAGGCTTTAAATGCAAAAGAAGAGTACTTAGGGTGCACTGAAAAACTTTTGTTCAGTATAGCTGCAATCATTTTATTATTCCAAAATATGCGTAAAGAAGGGGAAGTCCGAAGATTCAAACACAATATTTATACATCTTCTCCCGTTATCATCAGAATAACTTCACTTCTAATAAGCTTCTAGTGCATGCCTCTGATTTGAACTAATTTTAACAACTTGAAAGTTCATCTAATAAACATTTTTTATGATTCTTAAAAATACATTTATCCTTAGCATCTTGCTCTCAAGTCAAAAAGGTCTCAAAAATATTTTAATATGTTTTTAATCTAAATTGCATATCAAACAAATATTACAAAAAAGCAAATAACTTACTTTATATTTTGAAAGTAAGCAAGCTACAATTTTTGTATAAAGATTAATGGCCTTATTCATAAAAAATAAAATAAACAGCTTTATAAAAGAGACATTTTCATAAAAATTTTCGATTCGTAAAGCAGTTAAAGTCTTTATTTTTTATGAATTTGGCTGTAAATTTTTAAATGTTGTGTGTAAATTTATATTTATTTTTCTCTACATAACTTTTATGGGTACAAGAGGTATTTCTTTATTTTAGAAATTTGAATAACGGTAAAAGTTAACAATTAACAATTTAAAATGAATATTAGTTTAAAAAATAATTAGATAAAATTTAATTGAACTTAAATATGTGTGTGTACAATTAGTTTAAAATATGATTAGTGTTTTCAATATGTTACTTAAAAACGTTGCAAGTAAATAAATAAAATAAAAACATAAAATCTGTAGTTTTCAACTGTTTATGTAAATACAAAGAAACAATTGCAAGTAAGTGATTGTCCATGATTTGGAAATCCATATCGTTCCCCTTATCCCAGAAGTATGAATCACACTATATACGGTAATAAACCTTTTCGCAGTTTTCACCAATTGGTCCCCGGGGAGTACTTTTGGGTTGTGTGCAGCGTTTTCGTTTTGCGAGTACGGCAACACTAACTGAGGGGAATTTCGCCTCATGATTAGAAAAAGTTCTTTTCGAGGATAAAATATATGTAATTATGTGTTATTTATGAACAAAATGTAAGATAACTAAAATATCAATGCTTATTTAGGAATAATATTAATAGTTATGTACATAATTAAGGCTTCTGTTTCTATAAAATGGAAAATTCAAATCGTAATTATAGCACTGAATGAAGTTTTCTTAAATGTAAGTTCAAAATTAAAAAAAATATCCGGTGTAAGATTACATTTTTATGAAAAACATGAATATCGTGTTATTTTGTGAATTTATGAAGTAAACTTCTAAATTTCAGAATATATTTAAGTTTTTATTAAAAAAAAACAAGGTTTGTATACTTATAGAGACTCCAATGCCTGCCAGTGCATCCGCTCAGACAGTTCATTAAGCACACCCAAGTTTGAGCGACCATTACACGGAGCTCCTCAAAAATACTTAACATCAAAATATAGAATGTCACACACATCCATCAGTAATTGCTATGAATTGCTACCGTATAAATTCAGGACATGCATTTGCTTGGAGACTCCGTTAGTTATGGTGGTCATACGTGCTCATGGTTGCTTCAACATGATGGGTCGATTTTAGTGAACCTCACATGTCACTGCCTCTGGCTACAAACTGGATATCTGAANTTGCTTCAACATGATGGGTCGATTTTAGTGAACCTCACATGTCACTGCCTACAAACTGGATATCTGATTTTTTGAAAATAAATAGCAATTATCTATTACAATTATAAGAAAAGTGTTGTTGCTCCCTTTCATACCACAGTAATTTTGTATACAACTCTGGATCAGCAAAATTCATGGTCCTCTTTATCAGCCCTAATCAGATTTTACCCCCGAGGAGTACTCAGAAAGGTTTATTACTGTATATACTGTGGTATAGATGTGCAAATTTACCAATTTTTAGTTATTGGGTTGACCTGATTAACGTTTAGAAGTTCTATGTTATAACCAGGGTCGAAAGTTTTAAGCTTTTGCTTGGAATTGCTTATTTTGCTTATTTAGGGTTTCCAAGCTTAATTTTAACGACCATGCTTATGTTGCTTATTTCAATGTATAAAGCTACATAAGTACGGACCTCTTAAGTAAACTGTCAAGAAATAAATTGCTATTATTTCGTCTGTGTGAATAGTGAAGATGTGAAGGCTTTGGGGCTTTCGAGAGAACTATTCTACGCAAGATCTACTGCTCTGTTTTCGTGGACGAAGGGTATTGGAGAAGATGAAATGACGAAGCGAACGTATGAGCTTTTTAACGACATGGACATAGTGAAGCGCATAAAAATACAGCGATTGTGCTGGCTTGAACATGTTGTACGTATGGAAGACGACGCTCCACGGAGAAGCAATTGGAGAAGCTTTTTGGTCTCGGCCCAAACCGATAAACGAAGAATAGTAGTGTCTAAGGAGTTTTGACATCTGATATCTTACAGCATGCTGTCTCACTTTGTCCTTACGAACTAATGGATTGGGAGTATATCTCTGTTGAAAACAAGGCCTTGTTGTTGTTGTTGGCTAGTGTTGGAATTTGCTTTCCCTCTTCCTCCTTGAGTGAAGAATAGCTGAAATTTCGCATTTGTGTAGCGAAAGCGAAAACAAAATACATGTTAGTTTTTGTTTTTGTACTACCTCTACCACCTTATATAAATTCGCCTTGGTATGTACCAGACAACAGCATGAGTATACTCACTTCCATGATAAAAACATTACAAGGTAAATCATTCTCTCAATTCGTCGGCCATGATTTTGTTCTGACGTTTGCCAACATTTTAAAATCATATAAAATTGAAAATAAAAAAATTAAATTGTTCACAATTGTTGTTTGAGATTGAAAATGATGAAAATGAGAATGTGTGTGTGAGTTTGAGTTTTGATTTTAAAATTATATTGTTGGCAAACGTCAGACTGCCNCAGACAACAGCATGAGTTTACTCACTTCCATCTAAACAGTATGAACTCATTGCTGTGAACTCTATAAGGTTAGTGAGAAACACCGTACAAACAGTGAGATTCATAATTAGTTTTGCAATCAATCTTTAGCTGCAGTGTACTCATTTGATTTCAAATATGGCATCTTTCCAAATCAAGTCAAGCGAGTGAAAAATGNCAGTGAGATTCATAGTTAGTTTTGAAATCAATGTTTAGCTGCAGTGTACTCATTTGATTTCAAATATGGCATTGATATACTCTTTCCAAATCAAGTCAAGCGAGTGAAAAATGCTGTTATGAAAAGCAAGTCGAGCAATCGAATGACACCATTGACTTCAAACAATGATAAAAACATAGCAAGGTAGAACCGTTCTCTCAATTTGTCGGCCATGATTTTTTTTTGAAGTTTGCCAACATTTTAAAATCATATAAAAGTGAAAATAAAAAATTGAAATTGTTTGAAATTGTTGTTGCTTGAGATTGAAAATGAAAATGTTTGTGTGAGTTTGTGANTATTGATGAAGTATTTTTTTAAATATATTAGTTTTACTAAATTATTTAGTTATGCACCTGACGTACATTTATATAATTAGTCTACAAAAGAAATGCAATGTTACCTCAGCAGACATCGGCTTTATAAGGGACTTGAAAAATAAGTTGCTTTATTATTTAAAAACAGTTGCTGTTGAAAACTAACAGATTTGCACAATATTGTGCTTTTTTTATACCCGCCAGCAAAAGAGCTCAAGAACTTTACGGAATCTGAGCAAAGGTACCCAAAAGGGAAAATGTTTACCAATTATGAGAACGTTAACTGAGAATTCTGACAGTACAACGGAACCACAAATTGCGGATACACCTTTGTAACCTTCAGACAACTTTGAGCTGTTTTCAGGTCTTCTTAAACAACCTACCTTTGTGAGCAGAACTGATAAAGCTACTGCAGAGCTGCGGCGATATGAAAATATTGAGGTATATTTTCATACGGACTTCGATATAATTAATTGGTGGGAGGTACACAAATGCGAAATGCCGCTGCTGCATAAACTCAGTCGTAGAGTAATAGCCACTCCTTCAACTAGCGCATCGTCAGAAAGAGTTTTTTCTTCTGCTGGAAATGTTATTTCTGACAAAAGATGCCACCTTTTGTCAAATGATGATGCCCCTTAATCAGTTGATATTTTTGCATTGTAATATGCAGTTAGGAAACCAATAAAACTAACAAAAATTGTCTTTACAAATGTTTTTTCTTTGATACTTTCATTACAGCAGTTATGCCATGCACTTGTTTTTCAAATCAAGCACTTGTTATTTGAATCGAGCACTTGATAGTGTGAATTACTCACTCAACCGACAATGTTTTTCCCATGATAAAAATACNCATCGTCAGAAAGAGTTTTTTCTTCTGCTGGAAATGTTATTTCTGACAAAAGATGCCACCTTTTGTCAAATGATGATGCCCCTTAATCAGTTGATATTTTTGCATTGTAATATGCAGTTAGGAAACCAATAAAACTAACAAAAATTGTCTTTACAAATGTTTTTTCTTTGATACTTTCATTACAGCAGTTATGCCATGCACTTGTTTTTCAAATCAAGCACTTGTTATTTGAATCGAGCACTTGATAGTATGAATTACTCACTCAACCGACAATGTTTTTTCAACGCTATCGCACGTTATGTTTGGAAATAAATGAGTGCGAGTGTGTGCAGATGTAAAAAGAAAGCGAGTGACTTAAAATATAATTTGAGTGTATCCATGCAGCTCTCTGGTATGTACATATATCTTAATTTCTTGAAATTCATATTTTTTATTTTTTTTTTGTAGACCTAAGTGATGATAGTTCCGTATCCGACGTTAATAACAAATGAGCCATTAAATCTCCCGGAGTTTTTCTTGTATCGGAAAATCACACATTCCTTATATTTTTATGACTAGAATTCTTAAAATGTTTTTTAATTTCTTATTACCTATTGACAAGTTGAAGCGTTCCAAAACATCACACCCATATAACAACTAAAACCTTTTGAACCGTAATTAGCATGTAATACGGCCATATTGAATTAAATATGAGTATCTAGTAATATTTAGCAGCTCCTAAAACGTTCTAAAATTAACCGGGAATCCGAAGGATAAACCTCTTAATATTATGCAAAAGTTATCAATAAGACCAATCCCTGTAATTTCGTTTTGAATTATTTTTTTCGTTTTGTGGCCACGAGATTTTATATATTAGTTAATAGTTTTAGTCTTTGTAAACAAAAAATAGATTAAAAAGAAAAAGTTAATTTCCAATTTCCGGTAGAAAATTTTAAATTTTTTTTGCTACTAATTTTTAGGTCTCTTAACCAAGTATCTAAAAGAAAAATAAAAATTCGCCAAACGTCCAAAATAGTAAATAAAAAGTTAGCTACTCTTAAAATTTTGTTTATTTCACTCTATCAAACTTAAGCAATTTTGGGAATTCCAATAAAAACATCTCAAAATGTTCGATAGCATAAACAACTTTCCCATAAAAAACATTTACCAAAAATTAATTCTGTTTTTTGTACGTATAGAAGTAAACAAAACTATTAACTTTCAAAGTGATACATTAAAAACTGAATTTCGACAACTTCTTTTGTAGCACAGTAAAACGGCGCTTTTCCGTTCAACAGTTGTACCTCAGAAATTTTCTGACTTTAGCGCCCTCTGATGTTAGCAAAAAGGGGAGAAAATAAATTAAACTTCAAAATCTATTAAAGGTACTATGTTAGCTTGACATAAATGTATATTACTTAAATATTTTAAGAACTTTATTTTACTTTAATTTTGCTTATGGGACAAAGCACTGTACGCCGATGCCGCGGTTATGTAGGATCTCTTTTTTACAACTAAACTAATGAACTGTGTGGAGGTCATACACCTTATACTATGCAGCGACTATCTTTTTATATGGTTAAAAGCTGGAGATCTCTTGACAAATACTCATTTTCCGACCATTGATATGTATATTGAGACGATTCTAGACTTTTCTCTGGCTTTACCGCAGTTTCAAAAGAAGCTGAGTAATATAGACTGGGACGTCCATAAATACACTTTGGAAAGTAAGTTACCATATCCATCACCTGATGAGCCCAGCGTAACAGGTGCGTTGGAGTATATGGCTTTGGATAAGGCTTGGCCTGACCCTAGACCCAAGGGAAAGCGAAAGCCCCACTGATGCTCTCGGGAGTTGGACTCACCGCAGAAAGCCTGCAGGACGCAATTCAACAAGGCCAGACGGCTGAGGAACAAATCGAGTGGCAAAGATATAAGCAGTTTTATCGAGCTTACAAGAGATCTTCTTGGAGAGACTTCTCTAGTAGCGTTGAAGATACTTCTGAGACTGCCAGGTTAAGAAAAACTCTGTCGATATCCTCCAACCTGACTAGGTTTCTGCTGAAGCAAGACGGTTCCTGGACCACAAATGGAATGGAAAAAGAAGAACTGCTCCTGGACATACTTTCCCAGGGAGTTCGCAGACATATGGCTCTCTGCACGCTGCTTTTACGAGTGTTGGTCTATACTACGGTCTGCCGAATTGCTAGGTAAACTTGGCCTAGGTGGGATCGAAAAAGGTCTCAAAGCTTATATTCAAGGTAGGTAAGCTTAAAGAGGTAGGATATATCTCACACAATTGGCACTCTAACTGGTCACTGCCTTATAGGTAAACACGCAGAACGGCTCGGAGTGCCTTACCATAGATGCTATAGAAGTTGCAAAAACTATGAGGATGAGGAGACAGTTCTCCATATTCTCTGAAACTGTCCGGCATTATCGAGAAGAAGATTATGCTTTTTGGGGTATCCATTCTTTAGTGACGCACGCCACAAATCGGAGGAGAAGCTCGGCCAAACACTAACTTATGTGTAAACGCCAATCTATTATTATTAATATCCTTTAGTGACCTTGACAAATTGGCAGACTTCCACTCTAGGTTCCTGACGAGTTTCGTCAAGGATTCAATATAATAGTTCAGCAATGGGTCGTGAAAACTCATAGTTGTGGTATCACAGCCTTCAACTCGTGGCAGTGCGGCCACACCTACCTCCCCACCTTTATGGAAAGTAGTAAGCTACGCAGACGTAGTCGCGGTTATCAGCTAGTATATAAATATACAAATGAATGATATGAAGTGTCACATCAGTAATTGAGCTTAAAATCGCAACAAATTAATATTTACATCGCTCGTTAAAGTTAGGAAAAAAAAACGTTTAAGGAGATAGATAATAGCGGCTGAAGCGTACATTAACCTTTTCGACATAGTCTCGCGTGCACTTACATACATGACTTACATAAGCATAATTTGCTGTTAAAGTACCGCAAACTAATTGTAAGTTACTCGAATAAAATGGAGGCAAAAACAGTTAAAATGAACGTTGTACATATGCAGCAAATACATATCAGTGCCTATAGTATATATGTACACATACTGCACACAAAAGTGCACTTAACCAAGCGTTGCCTTTACTTCCACAAACCCATTTCATCTGTCTGTCTATCCGTCTGCGGCATTTTCATGGCATATTGTAAGCATTACCGTTTACTGTTAACTGACTTTACTTGGCTGTGCAAAATACATGGTTGGTATTACGAATTTCATCTGCAGATTAACATGATGAGTAGATGAGCAAATCCTCAACGGAGCGCAAATGTAGATATGAGGTCTGGCATACAGTCTGAGCGGCAGCAAAGATAACGAACGCCACGTTGGCGGCTGCTCGCGATGAAATGTCAAGCTGAAGGATGTTGATACCACAAGACTGGTTATACTACATCCAAAGTGGCGCTTACACGGCGATTTATAAAGTGGAAAGCGCGAAAATGTGTTTTTGACCACGAAGTGGATTTAAGAAGATATAAAGATAGGATGATATGGATGGTAACCAGTTTAATTCTTTGCCTTGTGTTCAGACAACAAATG
>NW_016163164.1:0-8947 GCF_001687245.7 Rhagoletis zephyria | reverse complement strand
GGCATACAGTCTGAGCGGCAGCAAAGATAACGAACGCCACGTTGGCGGCTGCTCGCGATGAAATGTCAAGCTGAAGGATGTTGATACCACAAGACTGGTTATACTACATCCAAAGTGGCGCTTACACGGCGATTTATAAAGTGGAAAGCGCGAAAATGTGTTTTTGACCACGAAGTGGATTTAAGAAGATATAAAGATAGGATGATATGGATGGTAACCAGTTTAATTCTTTGCCTTGTGTTCAGACAACAAATGGAACATATGTCGGTGGTTTCCAAACAAAGTGTACATGGCGAGTATTTTTTATATATTTTTTTGGTAAGATTGATAAATGCGTTTTGTGCATGGTAAGCAACTGCTTTTAGGCTCTTCAAAAATTATTATTTTTTTCTTATTTTTGCATTTTTCTGAAATACTTTCCAGAATGTCACTTTTTTAAAAGTAAGCTTATATTCCTTTAGCTTACTTAGTACACTGAAATTAGCAAAACTCTGGTAATTTTTAGCAAGGTCCATAAATCGCTTTGATTATTGTTGAAATCAAAATTTTTTGTTTGCGCTTTTTTTCTAACGTCATTATTTTGGATGTTAATAAAAAATTAGTGGTAAAATTTTTTTCACCTTTCGACAGTGGTTTGTCCTAAAATCATTAATTAATGGAAATTATACCCTTCTAATCGCAAATCGAGAAAATAAAGCATAAAATATTCGAGTAGTGTTAAGCGTTACGGTCTGCGGCAAAGTTTTTGATAGATGAGTAGGCGATGCGCGAAAGTTAAAAAAAAAAAAATTTATCACTAATTTTTTATTAACATTCAAAATAATTACGTTGGAAAAAAAGACGTAATAAAAAAATTTAGATTTTTTTCGGCCAACAAAAAAGTATTGAAATTGCGAAAAAACCTCACAACCTTCTTTCCAAGATGGCGGCGACTCCACAACTCCCGAGGAATCTTTTCTCTTTCCCCTTTCCTCCTATTTTGAATGGCAAATATCGGGGAATTTTTGAAGTGAAACTTCTTTAGCGGCGGTTGGTTTGTTGGTGGTAAATTGGCAAATTCAACGGAAATTGCACACGGAAATAGTGCAACGGAAATATAGCAACGCAAATGGTTGGGACGGCACCAAGTCCTTCTTGAATGTATGTTATTAATTTAACAAAAACTTGCTAGTAAAGGGTTTAAGAATAACACCTCACAGGTGGGCCCATACTATTTTGGTTTAGATCCGATCATTGTATCATGAAGAAATTAACGATAATCTTAAACTTTTATATGGAAATTGACGGTTTTATTTTTTTGCTTAAAAATTACTTGTCTTACATACATATGAAAATCACGACGTGATAGATTTGGTTCTTGGTTCTTTGGCCAAATAAGAAAATAAAGTAAGCATATTTTTCCTCTGATTTAACTTTGTCTGGAATTTTTAATGATATACCTATGGCTTTATTTCCTTAAGCGAGCATATCGTCATTAATAAAGTAAGTAGTTAAGAAATCAATACACTGAAAGTATTTTACTTTGTAACAAAAATAGTTTCAAAATAATTTCCACGTTATTTCTTGTTGTATTTGCTTTTGTCGTGCATCTCCATTCAGCCTTCTTTCTACCCTTCTTCGATGTGCTTTTTCATTTGATGACGTATACGCATCGGCAGACCTTCAGCGTAAGTCATATCTGTATGTGGATTATATATGTATGTGTGTACACCCTGCCGGAAGTGTATCTAACTATAAGCTAACTTTAAGTTGATTAGGAAGGAGCGAAAAGTCAATTATTATCTGTATATTTTCTTTGACGAAAGCTAACTATGTATATTTCTATGGCGATGGCCGCGAAATAGTCAAGGGTGGTTTACTTCTGCATTAGATGTAACTAACTTGTAACTAACTACTTTTGGACATAAAATATCAATAGGAAAAACAAAATATTTATTTTTATATTTTTTTATTTTTAATTTATATTTACTTTATTTATTTTATTACATTTCGTATTTGTTTCTATATAGAAATATAGTTAGATTTCGTCAAAGAAAATATACTTTAGAAAATATATTTTTCCTCAATTCGAAGAAGTATTCGCGAAGTGCAGGATATTTAAATAGACGCGTTTAAAGAAAACAATCTCTTTGCCTGCCTTACTTGTCAACTAGTTTTAAGATAACTTTTGAGGTTAACTACAAGTTATATATTTTATAAAAAAACCTGCAAAAAAGCTAACTACAAGTGGGTTATTTTTTACCAATTGATATTTTTTTTCTGCAGGGCATATGTACCTTACATAAATATCTTTGACGTTATCGTGATTCAGAAAGTAGCTGATGATCAGCATTAAAAAAAGCTGAAAATCAGTCAAATTAAATGATTAAAATATGATTTTCTAAGTGGAAAGTATGTACATAGCTATATGTACTTGTGTGCATGTCATGATGAAAATGTGTTGACGTTTTTTTTTTTTGCATTTTAAGGGTGGTAGTCGGAAATTAATTAAATTTTCATTTTATTCATAAATGATAATCTTGGCATGCACTCACACTCATACTAACATATGCACCTATTTACTAACCGATGTATATATGGTTATATGTACAGTGTGTACATAAATGTGTACATAAGTATGTATGTAAATTAAAGCAAGCAATGCGGAAATTACTGAAGTGCCCTGCCGACAGCCAACGCTATCCACGGAAATCTTGCGGAGGTACCACCATCGTAGTGTTAGTATTCAACTCTATTACAGTGTTAAAAAGTGTGCAATAAAAAAAAGTAAGTTTAAGTACTCCTATATATATTCCGAACAGTGTTGACACGGACACATTTTTTCCTACCGAAGCCAACCAAAACATACTAAAATTTTTTTGGGAGTTTTTATATATTTTTTCAATTTCAAGTTTATTAAAAATGTAGCATTTAGTAAAACTACAACACTGCTAGCACAATAAAAACAAATTAGCTGCGTATAACAATTCATTTTACTGTAAAGGGC
Organism: Rhagoletis zephyria; assembly: GCF_001687245.7. NCBI lineage: Eukaryota > Metazoa > Arthropoda > Insecta > Diptera > Tephritidae > Rhagoletis > Rhagoletis zephyria. Next base: position 5,961 of record NW_016163164.1, on the reverse strand, counting down.
CATTCACATACAACTTTCCTCGCTTTGCTTGACAGTTCAAACTTTGACAACAAAACGCTTTGACAGCTTTTGCGTTCTCCTTTTCCTCCATATGTTTTATCTGTAAAATAGATAACCATATAAGAATATGCATTAATAATAGCAATAAAAATTCCTATTTACTCTATTTTTGTCATTAAATGCAAATGCAAGCGCACGAGAAAAGATACATGTAGACAGCTGATTGCCAAAGCGGGCAAAAGTTGAGAGTTGCCCAAGATTTTGCTTCGTTTTGCTTTGCTTTGCTTCAAACGTTTTTTATGTGAGTATACTCATGCATATGCCTACATCGATCTTATATGACAAAGCAAAGAACTTTCAAGCAAAGCGAAGAAAGTTGTATGTGAATCAGCCATAAGACTTATACAAATGTACATAAATATGCCACTTTACACATAGTAAATATTTTTAATATTACGTCAAGAATACTCCTGCTGTGACTTAAGAAGATGTATTGAGCTTAACGCCAACTATATTCACCCAACCTAAGGCTATTTAAGAAGTTAAGCACCAAGGTATGTATATCAGTCTGCTATTCATGATACGTGGGGTTTCCTCCACCAGCCCACAAAATAATCGAGACTATTAAAGCGCATTTAGGCACCACGCTTTACGAGACACCCAGCGCTTTCGTTGCCTTCATACCCTTCATGTCCTGGAACTTACCACAGCGTTACGCTATTGTGGGCTCTCAGGTGGTTCAAAAGAGTTTTACAGCTGTTCACAAGCGGTGATGGCCTTGATTGAGTCTATGACTCTTAACGCTGCCTGACTATGCGATACTATTTATTCTGACCACATTTGCTCTTCCACGAAGACATTCGCGAACACGTACTTCGGTTGCGAAGACTTCCACCTGGATTATCGTTGGGTATGTGCATATTGCGAGACTTTCTTGGAATATTGCTCCATCTTCGATTCGTCGGAATTCCATGCTTGGGATATTTCGTCTATCATATCTATTCTCGCTTTGATGAACTCTGATCTTGTAGGACTTGTAGAAGGATAACTCGGGATCATCCAGGAATGACTTGAGAACCTCAAAATGATTTCGAAGATCTCCACTTTTCTTGCTGATCTTGTTGGCCAGACGTAGGGCGCTCAAGCAAGTCTCTTTTTCAATCATAATAGACAAAGGAGGAATGCCTGTAATGACATCAAGCTCATGCACAGTCGGTGCAGCTTGCTCAAGGTGGCACCCACGTTTACTTGTTCAGCTTTTGGCCACCAGCTCAGTGCCGCTTATGTAACAAGGGGGGTATTGAAACACCAATACGTTAGTTTGGGTGATATTCCCCAAGTCTTATCATGAAGTCTCTGACGCACTAGTAGACTTGTTGGCAACATTCCAGAGATTTGAGTTCCAACTGAGGCTTTTGCTCAGAGTTATTCCTACATACTTCGCCTCTTCTGTGACCTCAATTTCTGTCCCTGCCGAGGTGGGTCTGGCCAAGGTGACTTTTCTTCCTTTGGTAAATAGAACAATGGTAGACACCCGGAGTAAAACAAGCTAATTATGTTTGCCAACATAGTCGAAACTTGTATTGTCGAACTAGTTTCGAAGTAGTTAGAAGGCTGGATAATGCCTTAAGTTCAGCTTGGCTGCCACTGCGGGCACATAAATTCCTTCCCCTCCACCTATTTCCCACCACGTAGTTGATGACCTTGAGGATTGCAAATACCTCAACCTGGAAGGCCGAAGCATATTCCCCCAGACAAAAGCCTATGCCAAAGACCGGTTTACACTGCCAAAATGCCGCCAATCCTTTAGTGCTCTTGTGGTCCACGTGAGATTTCCACGATAGTTTTGTATCCAGATTTACTTCTAGATACTTCACTTCGGAAGAAGCCTGAATTGAGACTCCTTTAACTGTGAGGGGAATGAGCCCATCCGACCTTCTCCTCTTAGCGAAGAGCACAACACTAGTTTTCATTGAGTTATTATTAAACATGTGTTTTTGAATACTAAGTATCATATCGACCTAATGTATCCAGATTTTTCTCGAGTAAATTCAATTTCAGTTACCATAAAGTTAAACTTTTTCATAAATGAAGGATTTTTCCAAGGCCTAAAACATCAAATACATCAAATATGCCATCAACTGAGTTTTTTTCCTTATCCACCACTTTTAGATGGATTATACTAAAAAAAAAATTTAATTTATTTCTACGAATATTTAGCTCGAAAATATTTCCATACAATTTTTTGTCTTAAAATTATATTTTGATATCCCGTGGTGCTGTTAAAATTACAAAGTTACCAATATGTGTGTGAGCACATACAAAACAATGAAAAACAAAAAAACGTTCAAAGGTGACTGTTTTTGCCATATTAATGTGGTCCGTTAAATGTGAGCTTTCATAGGCGCACAAAAACTGCGACAGTTTATATACATACATATAAATATTAGGGATGTTGCGAATGTGAAATTTAAGATGCGGATGCGGATGCGGTTGTCAAGTAATTTTAAGTATTAATTTAGGTAAGCAAATTAGGTAATTTAGGAAAATAAAAAAATAGGAAAGTTGGTAATTTTTAATAATGTTTATTTTGTTTAGTACTCGAATTTAAAAACTGGAGCAATGTCTATACATATAATAAAATTGTAACTGGTCGATGTCTGTACATTATAGATATTAAAGAAAAATTAGTGTCTTAGTCTTTATTAGAGCAAGAAAAGTCAAATAAACTATTTTTAGAATTTTTGTCTGTCTGTCTGTCTGTACGTTTGTATGCGCATCACTCGAAAACTAATGCATGAAATTGAATGCAGTTTTCACCGATGTATTGCTAGGAGGTTAGCTTAAAATATAGAAAGAAAAAAATTATAGAGTTGCCACCTGTTTAAAATTGCAGTTTAATTAAATTTACAAGATCAAGCGAATATTGCAATATGGCTGTCAAAAAAGAGGTTTAAGTTAGCTTACAGCGCAAAATATTTTTGTAGAGGTTGCCATATGTTTGAAAATTTTTAATTTAATTTAATTGATAAATAAATAAAATATTCCAATATGGATATCAAACTGAAGAGGTTTAGGAAAGTTTACTGCCGAAGATATTTTTGGGGAGGGTTGCAACCTGTTTGAAAAATTGTATTCAATTAAATTGATAAAATAAATGAAATATTACAATACGCGTATCAAACAACACAAAAATACTTTTAAGGCACAATGAAGCACGCCGGGTATTGACTAGTATTTAATAAAAAATAATTTCGCTATCTTTTCAGTTCTAGCTTTTTTTCTAAAGGGTTGTAAATCAAACCAGCTCCACTAAATAACTGCTCTCTTGGAGCACTTGCTGTTGGAGGCGACAAAAATCTGCGTGCGAAACTTGACAATATTTTAAATTCGTTTTGGTTGACGCTCCACGAGTTGAGAGAACTTTCAGTTATATTTATTTTTTTTTATTGCGGTTGTATCCTCCTTACTTTCATCTTCAGTTGAAGAATCTAGCATCGTGGCAAGATCGTTCTTTAGTCACCAAATTAGATTGGCTACAATTTATAATTTTTGTTTGCCAGATATACGTTTTATCAGTGCACTTGCACAACATTGACATTCCCACAAGCTCTGCATTGCGAATGTTAAAATTAATACGGAAGCTCCGCGGTTGCGGATGCGAATGCGAATATTCGCAAGAGCCCTAATACATATGTACATATGCACGTATTTGAATACATATGTATAAAATTTTGGAAAAGCTCTTACATATGTACGTTGAGCTACACTTTTAGTCATTTGACTCTTTGGTGGCGGTTTCATGTCGCGAAAATTACGCAAAAAGTTCGAGTGTTTCAAGCCAGTTAATGTGGTTCGCTTATGTGGTTGACCGTCATACAAGCAATGTTAATTCTGCGGTTTTATTGTTTTATGGTATGCCGGTATGTAGGTATCTATTTACATTAGAATGCACCCTTCCCTGGTACTGTTTTTCCACTGGATTTAAAAATCTATTCTATTTTAAGACTTGCGCTTTTTTTTAACATATATTGTGTAATAAATTTAAAAATCACCGCAATTTAAAATTTTTAGAGTTTTGATGGTTTTTAATTTCTTGAAGTTTCCCCTTTTTAATAACTGGAGTGGAATTCCAAAATTTTCTAAACTTTCAAAACTTTGTGAATGTGAGAAATTTTAGTAAATCCTAATAATTCAGTTTAATGATGAATACTAGATTTCTAGAAATTTTAAATTTTTTTTTTAATTTTGAGCGTTGTAGGAATTCTAACAAATTTTTTCTAAGTGAAAGTGTTTTTTCTAAAAAAAGTTGATCAAACGAAAATAAAAGTTTTCGAATGTTGAAAACATTTTCATATTTCGTCGTTTTTGAAAATTTAAAAAATTTTCGTAATTCTTGAAGAATAAAAAATTTTTGGACGTTGATGTCAAAATTTTCAAAAAATTTAAAATTCTCAAACTTTGTTATATCAATACAAAATTTTAGAGAAGTTCAGAAAAGTGGAACAATTTTGGAATTTTTCAAAAATGTTAATATCTTTTCGAATTCTAAGAATTTTCTATTTTAAATCGGTATAGTTTTGACCCATTTATTCAAGCTTTTCTTAATCCACTCTTTGAAAAAATGTAAAAAACACCAGCAAAAATCTCATTATTATGATTCTGTTGAATCCATTTTTTAATATTTTTATGCAGATTTTTTTAACTTAAACTTTGTCATCTGTGGGAAATTTTCTCAAAAAATATTTTAAGAAAAAATTTTTATTCATAAAAAACTTCATTTTTGGATATATTTTCAAATCGATCCAGCTCACGTAAATCCTAATATTTTCCGAGTTGTTTTGGCGGAAGTCTTCAAATACAATAGATTTTGTAGTACTGGCGGAGAAACTGAAACTCATTTTGGCGGCGCAGTCTAATGTACATAATAAGTTATTTAAACACACGGTATAGCACGACCAAAAAAATCATAGGAACTTTTTAAAACTATACAAACATGGAAGTCCCCGTTACGGAGCCTGTTCAAATGAAAAAAAATTAGCATATTTTTTATGAAAAGTCGCTTAGGGCCAGTTTTTCAGTGCACAGCTAAGGGTTAAACTCAGTTTAAACCCCGATCTCGTTTCTCTTTTTTTTATCACAAATAACAATAAATTGAGGTAGCGTTTATGAATTTCCAAAAAAAAAGGTTTGAACCACTCTAATATATATATATGGGGTTTTCATGTATCTCGACACCTGCACCAGCTAGGGGATTAGTTCATCTTTCATGTTGCATTGCCATGGGGTTCTGAACAAAGTTTGAAGTAGAGATGGGCGCGGGATAGCGGCACCCGCGGGACCCTCGGTACTGATTTAAAATTGGCCGGGATGGGTGGTTTCGGGAAGATCTGTAAAAATATGGCGGGCGGGACGGGGAAATCTCAGCAATCGTTTCAATTTGTTGTCCGTTTGTAGCCTGCTTTATAGATATATATCGGGACCCATGGGACCCGCGGTACAATTCTGAAAAACGTCGGGAAGGGCGGGTTCGGGACTTAAAAATCGAATTTCGGGATGGGCGGGATCGGGATTAAATATTTAGTCCCGTGCCCATCTCTAGTTTGAAGTTTCAAGTCTGTAGCACATCAGGAAGTTGGGTAAAAATTGATTGCAAGATTTGATTACATACAGCTGAAACATAAAAAAAGCACATAAAAAATGTTCATCAAAAATTTCAACTTTTTATTGGAAATTGTAAGCAACTAATTTAATTTTAGTTAAATAATGTGCACGTTGGAGGTGGCTACAAATTACCGTTGATTTTGATAACTTTATTTTTTGCTGGGGCCTTTCGGACTTTCTTCCACTCGGCTCATTTGATTTTAAATACAGATTAGAAATTAGACATATGTACATATGTATGTATATACTATTGTATTGGCTATTTAATATTAGCTAATAAAAAATATCATAATTTCA
>NW_016163163.1:0-38074 GCF_001687245.7 Rhagoletis zephyria | reverse complement strand
TTTTTTTTTTTTATCACAAAATACACGCATCCTTCTTAACGCCTTTCCCTCACATTTACACAAATACAAATGCATGCTAGGATCTTGCCGTCACACACACACTGACGCGCACCTACCAAGTGTGATGGCCACGTTGGATGGGACCTTTGTAACCTATAAAATTTATGACACGATTGTCCCTTTGTTATCTTCGTGGCAGGCAGGCAGCAATCTTTCCTCTTTTTTGATGGAGTTTCCACGAAAAATCAACCTGTGGCTGGCTAACTGTAAATCGCAAATCCCAGAAATAGCCGGCCACAGTGTCAAGGCTATAAACAGGACCACAATTTATGTATTTATCTTCGAAGCGGGATGTAGTATGTGTTGTGCTTGTATTATGATGTCAACCGATAACGCTGCTGATTCTCTGATTCTCCGATTTCTGCTTTCTGCTTTCCATCGCTCGGCCAAGTGCTGTCATAATAATTTGTGACACAAATTTCTTTATTAATGGGGCGCCTTTGTTCGTGTACAACAATTCCACACCTGCACTTGCCCCTACATATAAGTAAGTATTCCAACATATTTGTGTACATACATACATACATACATACATACATAAGAAAATGAAAATCTATAAAAGAAAAAATGGGAAAAATCTGAATTTCAACCTTCTCAAATATTTGACTGCGCCGCAGTACTTTGCTTCCTAATCTCTCAGAGCAAATATGTAGGTATAAAGAACGAATTAAAAGCCAATCAGGTCTTTAAAATTTATGACCAGTCGGAGCTGAGTGCGCACTTGGCGGCGCTCCATCTAACGGCGGCACGAACGACTCCTAGGCGAACATAAATTTCAAATACAAAAGCAATGAGGACGTTATCGGCAATTGTTTACACTTGGAGTTATTCGCGATCGCAAATAAGCGAAATTTGATAAGCAATAAAAGGCAGTCGAAGCGGTCGTCGTGTATGTATGTACGTGTACAAATGTCATGCCACCTTGCCAAACGAAAGGATATTTTGCAGTGCAGTGCGCAAATCGAATGCAAAAAACACATTCACCCACCAACACACTCGCCCGTCATTCGGCGCCGAGCGACTATTCAGAGCATTTGGTGCACATGCTCCCTGCTCCCAGAAGACATCCAAAGTGAGACTCCTTCCTCACTCCTTCACTTATTCAAATGTACTGTACAGACTGTAGATGGGAGTGTGAGTGTGGGTGGGTGTGTAGTCCGCCTGTGTGCCTTTTTGCCTTTGCAATTTTAAATCCGATTTATTTTTTAAAATGCCTCGGGGATCGATTATTACCGTTCAAATTCGAATAAAACGTACGCGTGTTCAATGCGATTTTAAACTTGCATCTTCGACAAGCGCACAACTACTACAACAACGATAACATACATACATACATACATATACAGCGAATAAACAAAAAACGCATGGCCCGAATGGGAAGGAATCTGTGTGTGCGTGCGAATGTCAATGGGAGCACTCTGCCTACCTTCACTGACTGCTTCGCTTCCAGGGTTGCCACCGACGAAAATAAATACTTACCATCTATTTTAAAAAAAATTACCAAATCTGGAAAATATCTACCAAAAACTTTTTTAGTTATTTTTATAAAATTTATAGATTTGTTCTTTGTGTAGTTATTTCAATAAAAAAATTTTAGTAAGTAATTTTTCTTTAACCAATGATATTGTATTTGAGGTCATATTAATGACATCTTCTCGGTTTCCTTCAACTAAAAGCAAAAATGATTGAAACTAAAGGCAACAACGAAACTCCATCATTTGAAAAAACTAAAAAAATCGCTTGGTGATTTTTTTATAATATTCACAATGTTTTTCAGCTAAAAATTTTGTAATTTTATTTTTGTAAAAGAATATTGTTTGCGCTTTAACGAAAATCATAAAAATCAAGGATTTAAGCTATGCATATACCACATTTAGAAGAATTTAACAAATTTGCGCCAAAATTTCGAACTTTTTTCTCTGAATTTTTAAAATATTTTTGGGTTTACAGTTTTTAGTCCATTGAATTTTAGTTTAACCAACAATGTGCACCTTAAAATTCCCGTTAATTTTAATTTTTTTTGCCACCGGACTTTTGTGTATTTTTTTCTTTTTTAATTTAACAACTGCCATTTATAAAACCGGCGTTGATTTTTTCAATTTTTTTTTTGCGAACAATCATAGTGTGTAATTACTAGACTGCGGATTTTTATGCAGAAAACGGAGCCTCAAAACACGTACCACTTAACTATAAACAAAATATATACGAGTTTATACACTTTGCTTATAGTTATGTGGTACATATTTCNACATTTAAAATATTTAGGCAATCAAAAGCTCCTCAGGATTCCAGCAAAAGGAGTTTTGAATAGAACACGATATGTTCGTCTTTTATCGAAAGCGAAATAATGCAATTAAGTAGACTATACAATTAGATAGAAATTTAAAATAAAAAGATAATTACAAAAAATAAAGCGAGAACGAAAAGATTTAAAGTTCAAGTAAAATACTTTACCAAAAATCTACGAAAATGAGAAAAAATTTACCTCTTTACCATACCGAATTTTTTCTACCAATTTTGGTAATAATTTACCAAAGTGGCAACCCTGTCCGCTTCGTAGTAGGTGGGTGGGTGGGTTCCAGTAGCTTTGTTCACTTTATTCGCCTTTGAGTGCGCAATAATTCAAGGAATTTGAAGTCAATTCAATGTCGCCTGTGATGCTCATTCAATTTCCTATTATTACAATTGTCACAAGACTGAGCGGAGGAGTCAGCCGTAACGATATGAATCATAATAAAAATGCATTTAAAATGTTAACAAAAGCCCTTTGTGAGCTTTTTTTTTCAGTTTATGTGCATATGTACATATGTACATATGTATGTATGCATGGATTATATTGTGCCAGACTCGTGAATGCATACAAGTATGTACATACATACATAGTACATATGTTTGTACTTAAGAAAAACACATTATTTCGCTACCCTTCCCAATGCACAAACTACCTTTCGTCTATTACGATTGCACAGCGTTGCGAATGCTGTTCGAACAGGTATGTATGTATGTATGTATGTAACTCTAATAGCAAAGCATACATACATACCCACTGTTAAAAGTGCCACTTCGTACGAACGTTTGGTTATCCATTTCGCCGATATCTGGTCAATACGGGAAACAATAGAGTTAGCTAAATATTAACGGGCTCAACTTCTTTTGGGCGGAAAAAATATACATACATATGTACATTAGGCTGCATCACTGGCCATACAAAAAACACCGGCACTATTTTTCCAACGGCATTATAAAATTGATTGGTTGAAGTGGCGAGTTTAACAACTCCAATTAGCACTTATGCGTGCCATTTAAAGACCACTACTCCCAATTTTACCTGAAAATAAAACACGAAAAGAAAGCAGCAGAAGTCGTTTATTTCAGTAGGTGGACCGCAGACTCCTGCAGACCCTACAGTATTGTAGGTCTTTCCAGCTACTATTCGCCCCCTTTTCCCAGTGCTGAGAGATGCGGCTCTTGATATACATACCTAGCTCAGAAGCAGAAGAACATCCTCTGCCTCTGAGACATCCAGAGCCGACCCCTTCCAAGCTGGCTCGTCGGACATCTTATTGCCATGAATTCTGATGTGCCACTGCACCCAGTTAAGTGCAACGACATGCCTGTCAGCTATACACTGAACGAAAAAATGTTAAAATCAATCAGAAACGTAACTGGTCTTACTATAAACATCAGCATAAGTACTGTATATTGGTAAATTTTCAATTCAATTAGGTGGATATTAAAATGACCGCGTTCGTTTTGAAAAAGCATCCGTGAAGTGAATAATCAAGATAAAAACCAAAAATAAATCATAAAATACGCACCCTGAAAATCTCTCTGTATATAAGCAAATTGTGGCAAGCATCACTGCGCACGCGATTTGTACGGAAAGCACGCGATTTGTACGGATAAACATGTATTATGTCTCACATTGTGTTTACATATATACATACATAGTTCATCTCTTGTCAAATGTGATAAAATTTTCTAGAAAAAATAAAACATCAATATGTAAATATGTATATGATAAACAATTTTAAAATTACTTAAAATGGCTAAAACTGGCCTAAAATCAACTAAAAGTGGGTTTAAATCCAAATAATTACTTTTAAATGAAAAATGTTTTAATTTGTCTAGAAACGCCTCTGCAGCTCTACAAAACGATGACATTTCCAGAAAATTCGTGTCCAGGTAACCAGGTAGCCAATACTGGATTCTTATTTTATGAAAGACTATATTGAGGGTTTAAGTTTTCAAGTCAGTTGATTTAAACCTTTTACCTTGTCTCCTCTGCACGTCAAGCAAGGCCAAATGTCCCGCTCTCCGAACTACCTAAATATGTATGTACCTTCGTTTAAAGTTAAAGTACAAAACCGCGTATCAACAAAATGCAAAACTGCCTATGTGAATTATATAAATTATTTTCTAGAGTGTAAAAACACTCATATTTCAAAATGGTTCTCTTTTTTTGTAAAGAAATCGCATTTCTGCCAAGTATGTATATTTCAGGACGAATGGATAAAGATTGAGCCAAGAGCTTGTGTGAGCAATGCCAATTTTTGGCAGCAAATGTCAGCCACGCGGTTTTGCAGAATGACGATACGCGGTTTTGTACTTTAAACGACGATATGTAAATATAGCCAACTTTTAATGTCCAACCAAGTATTTGGCGATCTTCCATCTCCGAGAATATTTAGTCGCACATCTTTAATCACGACTAGTCACAGATAAACACGAATCAGTTCTACATACATGCATGTGTATGTATGAACGTGAGTACATTTGTTTCTCGCTTCTTCTACTTCTGCCTTATCTGCCGACTATTTTTTTTTTATTTTATGTATCCGTACAAAAATGCAGCCGAGTTTCTTTAATGGCAAAATTTTGCATAAAATACTTATGTACGTACTTATGCATGTGTATGGATACATATGTATATATGTACAAATTAATAGATGCGCAAGCATTTTTTATATACTCGGACATACATACATACATATGTACATATGCATACGAGATTAGTATTTCTTCTTCGTGCTCTTATTTTCTTACATACATACACATATCAAGATGATATGTACAACGGAGGCAAAGCAGCGCCGACAGTCGGTCTGATGTAATCTTGAAAAGGAATCATATTTTTAAAATATGCACTCTTCAAGAGAATGACATTTGTCACCGCCAGGCCAAAGGGAAGCCGCCAAAGAGTCAGCTAGCAAAGTTCCTCGCCAAAAGCAAATTAAAATGTCTTGAACAAGGCCAGCCAGCGGCAAAGCTCTGATTTCAAACCGAGGGAAGATCTCCTTTTTAATCATATCTACATTTACTACATTTAGGGTACGTACTAAACATAAAAATGTTTGTGAAAACACAATTCAACTAAATGATGACTGGCACGAATTTGTATTCCGCTGATGAAAGTGAATGGAAGACATTTCATTATACACACTTGAACACAAAGTATACATTTGTGTGTATGTATGTACATACATATGTATGCATGTGCGTATGAATGCGAGCGTGTGCATATTTATTGCAATAAATACTACTTAATCCCTGGAAGTGTCTAAAGCGGCTACCAAAGCGATGAAGTCATCACGCTGACTGACCCCTTTCGTAATTCAACCGCTTTGCCATTTACCGATGGGCTACAAGTAAAGGCCTTGGTAGCGGAATATTAAATGCTTTTGCGTTGACATTGCACGCCCTCCACTTGGACAACATCAACATTAACATTGGCCAGTTGGCATGGTCAGCGAAGAAATTGAAATGGAGATTAAAAGTCAACTCCAACTCACTTGCAAATACATATTTATTTCTTCATACACATACATACATGTACCATGTATGAGTGTATGTGTTGTCAACGCTGTGCATGCTTTGTATATGTACACATACTTTCTTAATTACATATGAAAAAGCATCCGAGACGTGCAAAGCGCCATCCGTGCAGTGAAAAATGCTTCATAATTACTACGGTCGTATTTGAATTGAATATTTCCATTATACGTAGTGTATGTATAATGGAAATATTTAATTTTGAACACTTTTCACTTGATTTAAAATGAACATTTTTAAGCGGTAATCAAATAAAAAATTTTCATTTTTACAACGCGTTTTTTTTCTCATCTCTATGTATAATGGAAATATTCAATTTTGAACACTTTTCCCTTGATTTAAAATGAACATTTTTAAGCGGTAATCAAATAAAAAATTTTCATTTTTACAATATGTACAAGTATTCTATATTTTGATCTCTTTAAGGTTTTCATGTACCAGAATTACTAAGCCGAGCTTAAATTTATTTTATCGTGGTGGCTCTATATAGATGAAATAAGATTCGGGCCTGCACCTGGGGCTTATTGCCTTTCATTGCCTATTGGATCATCTCGGCAATCGTCAGTCCGATACTATTCGGTGGGCAGCAATGGAAAAGAAAACATCTCTTAAAAAAATACAGACTGTACGAAGATTATCATCGGGGACACCTAGGACTACACCGATTTTATTTATTTTTTTGTTGACGGTGTAGCTCATTTTCATCCGTTTAAAAAAAGATTTCGAACATACTTTATATGACAGAAAATACGCCACATCGCATCTTAAAAATGGAATGAAAATGCGTATCCGCGTTGTGATTATTGAGTTGCTTTTCAGATTAAAAATTTGTCAAATGCGAGAATGTTAATAATTTCCCCACCAGTAAAGTTGTATACATAAGTAAGTATTATGTACGGAGTAGACTGGCCACTATGCTAATATTATTGGGTGGTTAGAGCGTTAGAGCTTAAACGGACGGCAGCGTTGACCCGGATAAACTCGGGAATTAACTGCAGTTGATCACGATCAACGCTGCCGTCTGTTTAAGCATTTACGCAACTTTGATTCATACTTTACTGTGTGAGTAAAATAGTCGATTTCTGATGGTTTCTTCGCTTATTTCGAAAATTAATCGGTTAATCGTTCGATTAATCGAAAGGAAACCGTATTATAATCGATTATTCGATTAATCGTGTCATCACTAGTCTGTATGGAACATCCTTTGTGACTGTCTAATCCTTAGTACGCTGTGGCTCTGTCTCCTGGCAGAAGGTTTTCTACTATGTAGAACCAGCCGCCACAAGAGACCACAAAAAAATGTTCCGATATGCTAAGAAATTTGCTTAGTTATCTAAGGATCTTAACGGCATTTGCGCCTTGGATAGGCAACCTAGCTTGACAATTTGTGTATTTTTTCATACCCGAAATATGAATTCGAAATCCCGTTAGATAACTTTCCTGCAGGGTATACATGCTGGTCCTCATGTTTGCATGTGAACTTATATCTCCATACGTGTAATTTTATGTATGTACATCCATATGTATGTATGTATATAGATTTATATGGTCAGTCGAAATGTGAAATGCTTTGGAAGTGTGGCCTTAATGAAGGACTTTGTATGGATTCCATGGATTAAATTCGAAATTGAAAAACTTGGACGCTTGCATTTTCACAAGTGCTCAGCTTCCTCCTAATTGGACAATCGAAACTACATAGCCAAAGAAGGAATCAGACAGCAGTGTGTGCGATTGAGGAGTAACCGCTAATCCAAATCCGAAGCAGCCCCGTCCTAAATACACAAACAAATTAAAACTTTAGAAGTTAAACGCTCAACGCATGGCCACACTTGACCCAGTAATCATTTTGGTGCACACCCACCTAAGACTTGGTCTCTTCACCCCGGCTGATTTAAATCGAACACAATATCACTGTGGCCTTGACAAACACAACAAAGTGCACCTTCGCCGCCCCGTCTTCAACTGCTGGAGTTAAGTATTCTCCGTCCACAGCGGACTCACATCCGGACCACTGCGATGTTGTGCTCGCGTGGCGGCTAGAATTAACAAAGTTACAAGTTTTCAGCATTAAAAATGCTAATTAGTTGCGCGACTCACGAAACAACTTTTCCAAGCTTTGCTATTATACGCCCCAGCTCCACCCCACCTCCTGCTGCACCGGAAGCCTGCCTGCCGACAGCTTACCCTGCTTCTGCCGGAGGAAGGCGCTTCCAGCATTCACCGGCCGATGGCAGCTCCGCTCAGTTCAGCGATGCACAGAACTACTCAAAACAATTTGCATACAACAGCGCAAAGTTGTAGTATAAAGGAAAAAAACAAAAACAAAAAACAAAAGCCAAAAGCCAAAAGAGCACGTAGACAACAACAACAACAAAAGTGTGAGCATCAACAATAGGAAAGTGGTGTTGCATCTCAAAGTATTCTGCTCATTGTGGTTGTGTTTTGTTGCTATTTTCATCAGGTCTCTTCTACATTTGTTGTGTTCCGGGCGCTGTTGTTGTGTTCTGTTGTTGTTGTTGTCGTCGCACTGCGGGAATTAAACATTACCCGCCAATTAGGTGCAATGTAACACTTGTACGCGCCTGTTGTCCCCGCTCGTGCCGCCCGTGCCGCCCGCCAATGGTTCCCCAACCGCCTTAGCCCCCATTTAGCAGTTGCGCCCGAAATATTGATGTAGTTGTTGTTGTGGTTGTTTTTATTTTTGTTTTTGTTTTGACATGCGATACTTTGCACTTTTGCACAGCGCATCGACGGCGAAGTTCTTTGAATGCGAGCCCCGGAGACTGTATGACGCCAAAATCGGTGCGGATGCGTGCATGTGAATGGCGCACATACATACATACATACATATGTATATACATATATGTAGATTCAGCTACATGCTGCACATCGCAGTTGCATGTTGCATGTGCCCTGCAGCACTGTTTGCACCCGTGCACCAGCTAAGGAGCATATCTCTGTTTCTATATGTGACTGTCTTATCTTTCGGCATCAGTTTTCGCAGTGATTACAATACGAACCGAATTCGAGGCCCCTGCTACAGGCGAGCTATGTGTATGTATGTATGTACATATATGTATGTAGATAGTTTGCTGTCATTACGAGTGCTCCTGAAATTGTTACTCCCATTAATGGATTATGTCTAGCTGCAGAATGCACTCCGCCAGCTCTGCTTGCCTTATATGTATGTATGGGCGTCCTGCAGCTATTTTCGCTAATTAAACCTTTGCTTGTTCAACACTTTTGGCCATTCCTCTCGACTACTGGAATTGGCAAATTGGCAACTGCGGGCAAACGAAATTGCCTTACATCCACCGCAAACGCTTCTCGAGCAGGGAGGACGGGACGGAACTAATTGTATCCTTTGTAACTGTAAGAAGACATATGCGTTCACTTACATACATATGTATGTATGTATGTATAGTTATCTCTACATACTTAAATGGTTTATACACATGTGCAGACGTAAAGATAACTTTTTAGTCAGAAATTATACTTAAACAAAATTGG
Source organism: Rhagoletis zephyria (assembly GCF_001687245.7). Classification (NCBI taxonomy): domain Eukaryota; kingdom Metazoa; phylum Arthropoda; class Insecta; order Diptera; family Tephritidae; genus Rhagoletis; species Rhagoletis zephyria. The sequence goes on along the minus strand of NW_016163163.1, from coordinate 28,672 downwards.
GAAAATAAGGAGAGAGAGAGAGAGAGAGAGAGCCTCAGTTGTATTTATACAATCAGGCCTGCCAACCTGGCCCTATTTTACTTCAAATGGCACTTAATTTTTCAATTTGGCACTTTTTTATCCTCAATTTAGCACTTCATTGCTAAGGATAGATAGTTGGCAGCCCTGTATACAATGCGTTAGCCATTTGGAGAGTAGGCCACGCGTGCGAGCAGCCACACATTGAGCTGTATTGAACCATCAAAAGATTGGACCAGCAGGCCAATGAAGTTTCTTTAGGAGAGTTCAGAGCAAGTGCTTTTCTAAATAAAATTTAGTCGAATAATGGTTAGATCGGCTCGAGTTCCTTACCAAAAGAAAGTTTTAGTCTATAACAAGTTAACGAGGTCCATGCATAAATCTCTACCTGAAAATATTGCGACTTCAAGTCGGCTCGGGTTATTGTTAATCTACAACAACAAAATTGTATATACATATACTACATTCATATGTTATTTGGGCCGAAATGCATATTGAATTCCACAAAATAAAAAAAAAAACTCCAATACGATTTTTCGTTTTTTAAAGTCTTAAAGATGCTGGAACGCATTGAACTGAATGTACATATACCATCGCAGCTGCCTCTATGTACTTGCTGTCAATACGCAATCAATATTTAACAAATTTCTACTCTCCATTCCTCAATTGCAAAGCCCGACGACCAACTATCCACGGCCTTAATAAGTGTTCTGTGTAGCGAAATTGCCACGGCCTCCACACCGTTTGAATTCCAGTCACGTTTTCTATCAGTTTGAAAGGAAAAAGGAAAATCAATACGAGCAACCCAATCAGCACTTTTCGGAAGCGCAACCAAACTGCAAGCGCGAAGCAACAGTCGCCCAACGGACCGCTTTTCAACACTGCGGAACTTCCGGCTGAGGGTGTATTTTCTGTTAATTGAAGCCACAACGTTAAAGATTTAAAAAGTCAAATTTTTCTTCAGCCACGAAAGCAGGTATTGCCCCATTTATTATGTATGTATTTACATACAAACATGCATATGTGTGTATGTGTTTTATAAATATAAATACATAGATACTACATACATATGTACATATGTATGTACGTGTCCAAATAGGCACAGGTGCGCGTTTACACACAAACATACATTGTATACATGTATAAACATACATATACATATTTGTACATACAATCCTTGTATAATCCTTGTCCACACACGAGGGGAAATGAAAAACTTTCAAACATTTATAAATTAGACTTAATTCCCGATTTCTTTTTGATCGATTCTCTTTTGAAAATGATGACTTTGATTAACTTTAGAGCGGAATCAATTGTATTCGGACCAACATTAATCAAAGTTGTGGCGCAAATTGCGGGTCGAGCAACAGCCAAGCAGATCAGCAACCGGAAATATGTGTTTCGAATGTTACAAATGACCTGACCGACTTCGGCTGATGATGAGATTTATGGCATAGCGTTTTGCTACCAAGCCGCCGACCTCGGCCGCTTTACCGGGCCGCGGGAAAAGTGTGCGGAGCCGCAAATTTTTAGTTTGACATAATCATGCATAAGTTTGTACGTCCACCGTTGCCGCATCGCACTCACTTCGCTGGCATTGGACTATTTTTCAAAAGCGTTTGTCAAACGAAAAGCCAAAGCAGAAAGAACGAACTAACTGCAGTCAATACATCAGCTGGGGTGGCGCGTTCTCCCCCCGCCCCCCAGCTTTTGGCTCGAACCGCATGTCGCACACGAGGTCTCATACATAGCTGGATAGCATATGTATATGTATGGAGACTCCTACATACATACATACATATGTGTTTGCTGTCCGGGCGCGAGATTAGCTATGCTCGTCCTGATGCTGCAACAGCCAGCCTCGTCCGACTTGTCATGTAATGCAATAATATTTGTACAATATTACCCTTGTTTTCGTTGTCCATTCCAGCCTCAGCCTCAGCCTCAGCCTCAGACTGCTCGGCCTCAACCTTTCCATCCATTCACTTTTCCACTTATGTCACATGATAAATGACCTTCTTGTCTTCTAACCTCTATGAATTATGACTTTCTTTTTCTTCGCTTTGCCCTTTCCACACCGCCTATTATTGCTCTTCGGCTATTTTTCTTACTTTTTTTTTTTGTTTTGCCTTTTGTTTTTGCTTTTTGTTTTTGCTTTTTTTTTGCATTTGACACTTTCGCCTTTCATAACTCTTAAAACATGTGCTGTCGTTTCGTTACTGTCATTGCTGCCTCTTGGTTTGGTTGTTGTTTTCACTGATGACAATCCAGCAATTTGGCTTAAATACCCTTGAGGCTGTTCCTGCTGCGCTGAATTGAGTCTGAGTAAGTCGGAAATTGTCTTCGCATAGCCTCAATATTTATCAGGCCAGTGTGGGTGCACGCGTCATCGTCGCGCGTTCAGTGAGTGACTTCATTGGCCTCATCGTCGCATTGGCTGTCACTCTGCGGATTCACAGTTATGTCTTCGGTTTTATTACTTAGCTGAAATGTTTTCCACTTTCGCACTTTCCAAGAGCGTTTGCTTACGGAATGCCAGCGCATTAATGGAGAAAATGCTAATTTAACCCTTTTTAGTATTCATAGCTTTACGGTTCAGCTAATACACTTTGGAGTGTCCTGCACACGCGTACTCCACCCCCACCGCCACCCAGCCATCAGATTAATCTTTGTCGCGGCTCTCATTTGCATTTCTTAAATATTATCCGCCGGGAGTTCTTAGAAGATGATCGTCTTAACATCGTCAGTGCTGTGGAAGCCAAAAATGTTTGCCATGTACCCAATGTACAACTTACTTATCTGCTTAAATCATAAATATGTGCATACATATATACTCGTACATACTTACATACATACATATGAATAGTACATTCATTCATATATATTAATGCAGGTTTGGAAAATGGCTAGAGTGGCATTCATATTTCTAGGGTATATTCAGGAGGCCGATTGCGGCACACCTTTCGTTTTTTTTTCAAATGAGTGGTTCTTGTTTGCGAATCGTTGCGAAATTCACAAAATTCGTTTTTGCTGAGTTTTTTAATGATTGGCAAAATGTTTCCCTCGTTTATGTAACAAAAAAACAATTAACCCTTGACGACCGTGGGGTCTAAAAGGCCCACTTTTTCTTTTCTGGTTTTATTAAATGTAGTTTAAATGCAGTTTTCTTCTTAATATTCGTATGAAAGGAAAAAACATGTCACTTATTTCTTAAGACCATTTGTACGGTTGGTATTTTTAAAAATGTTGCCAAATTTGGAAAAAATTCTGTTTTAAACCAAAAAAAAAAAATGATTTTCGTATCATAAAAAAAACAAATTATACCAAAACTTAAAACTTTATTTTTTTTTGATTTACTGGTGACTGTATATAAATTGTAGACATGAACAAACAGAAAGTACAAAAGACCTGAGCTCGACAAAATATATTTAGCTGGAGAAACTTTTAGCGGTATCGGAAAAAGCGAAATATGTTTCTAGGACCCAAATAAAAAGCAAAAGTTTCGAGGATAATATATAAAATTAGATAGGCCGATCCTCTTTTTCGGTATAATAGTATGTATGTACATTAGACTGCATCACCAAAAAAAAAGGTGCAGATTTTCCGCCGGGATTACAAAATTTATTATATTCGAAGACATTCGCCAAAATATTTCGGAAAAACATTAAGATTTACGTTAGCTGGACCGATTTGAAAATACCCCTAAAAATAGAGTTTTTTATGAATAAAAATAGTTTCTTACAGAAAGTTGTGAAAAAAACTCCCTCCAGATGACAGAACAAATTAAGCTTAAATAGTTTGCATAAAAATATTTAAATATCTTTCAACGGAATCGTAATAATGAGATTTTTTAAGCTTTTTTTTAACTTTTTTCAAAGATTGATTTACGAAAACCTTGAATAACTGGGCCAAAACTATTCTGATTTAGACTTATGAGGCCTCAGTAAAAAGGCATTTTCTCACTCTTTTTATTTCTGTGCAAAAAAGTCATTTGTGTTCCCATTTTTTCCGAATACTAACAAATCTTAATTGAACTTTGAATGACGTTCGTTCATCCTACCTTTCTCTTTAATCCTTTGAATAAGTTTATTAGCAAACAAATAAGAAGGGTGAGAAAATACCTTTCCAATGATACTTCACAAGTCTAAATAGGAGTAGTTCAGGGTCAGTTATTCAAGTAGTATTCTTTGAAAAAAGTTAAAAACAGCATCAAAAATCTCATTATTACGATTCCGTTGAAAATTTGTTTTGAAATTTTTTTAAAATATTTTTATGCAAATTTTTTAAGCTTGAGGTTTTTTTTCAAAAAAATTTATAAAAAACTAGTTTTATTCATAAAAAACTGCGTTTTCGGAGGTATGTATTTTCAAATCGGTCCAGCTCACGTAGATCTTCATATTTTTTCGAAATATTTTCGTGGAAGTCTTAAAATATAATAGATTTTATTATAGATTAATAGATTTAAATTTCAAAAAATTTTCAACGGAATCGTAATAATGAGATTTTTTAAGCTTTTTTTTTAACTTTTTTCAAAGATTGATTTACGAAAACCTTGAATAACTGGGCCGAAACTATTCTGATTTAGACTTATGAGGCCTCAGTAGAAAGGCATTTTCTCACTCTTTTTATTTCTGTGCAAAAAAGTCATTTGTGTTCCAATTTTTTTTCGAATACTAACAAATCTCTTAATTGAACTTTGAATGACGTTCTTTCATCCTACCTTTCTCTTGAATCCTTTGAATAAGTTTATTCGCAAAGAAATAAGAAATCGGAGTAGTTCAGGTTCAGTTATTCTTTGAAAAAAGTTAAAAACAGCATCAAAAATCTCATTATTACGAATCCGTTGAAAATTTTTTGAAATTTTTTAAAAATTTTTTTATGCAAATTTTTTAAGCTTGAGGGGTTTTTTTCAAAAAAATTTATAAAAAACTGCATCGGTCCAGCTCACGTAGATCTTCATATTTTTTCGAAATATTTTCGTGGAAGTCTTAAAATATAATAGATTTTATAATTCCGATTTTTTTTTTTATGGGGAGTGACGCAACATCAAGGGCTTTGTATGCTGTATTAAGTTTTCTTCCAGTAGATGTATGTATGTATGTAGGGACAATGGCTCAAAGTCTATGGCAGGATTATTGGCGGTGTATATCAATGGTATTTATAATATCATAAGCATCTGTGGTTTTCCTTTATCTTTCGGTTTCCAGACCAATGTAGCTGATGGCGATCGGCAAAGTAACGTGTGATGGCATAAATATAAGCGAATAATATCTGCAATTTGTTTGATAGCCGCAACCTCTAAATGAGATGTCCTAGTCATTTTGCCCTTATACTGCGCGTTCTAGGCCCTACGGACTGACGAAATTAAACACAAAGCTTCCCGAAAGTGACATAAGTACATATATACATACATAAGTACCCCTGCAAAAATTTGAGGACCAGGTGGTCCACTGGGTCGTAGTTTTTAAGAAATTGTCAAAAGGACCAGGTTGCATGTTAAGCAGCGGTGGACCAGAAGTGGTCAGGTCCAATGGCATCGCAATGTTAATGTAACCATATTTGCTCCATATATTTGGACAATTTTGGTTATAAGTGTTGGTTACAAGGTAGCGTGGTCCCCTACTAGTATATACCCTAGTCCCACTTCTTGCAGGGACCTAATAATATGTATATGTATGTATGTACTACAAACTGAACTCACCTCAAATGCTTCTAAAAACAAATTAAACGATTCAATATTGACCGGTGATGAACGTTGAATGGTGCGCAATGATGGGGACAGTAGAACAAAAATGGCTGCTGCTTGACGGACAGCTAAGCCAAATAAAAAAAGAAAGGCAAACGAGCGGACAAACAATTGCTGGGAACTGTCATGAATGTGAAATGTGTATGTTTATAGGTACATATGTGTGTGTGTAATTGTTAAATACATAAAATAATAAATGTTTCCGCCATGTTGGCGGCTCAAAATTTGTATTCTGTCAGCAAGTGCGAGACCGTACCCGTATACGAATGTGCGTACATGCAATGTATGTATGTAAGTATGTAAATATGTGTGCTGCCCGAATACGAGCCTATCTACATAAAAATGCATAGATTTATAGATATGTAATGTACGTACAAATATACTATGTATGTATGTACATTTCAACAGGTAAATACATATTTACCTAGGAGTGTAGTAGGGTGGTGTATGTACTATTTATCTACACATATGTATGTATGTATGTATTTACTGTTACCGTATTTATTGCTGACTGCTATTTGATTGACGGAGGAGAGGGTTAAATTAATTAAGTCAGGGCCAGCCGGGGGGGGTTTTATGTAAAGACATTCGTAACAACCAATAATATCATTGTTTTATTTAGATTGTTCAGCATATTGTATTTAGTTAATTGTGGATAAAATTCAGCACAACTCAAAGTAAAGTCATATGCATTTCACCGAGGTATAGATAAAAATTCTTTTAATACCAAGTCAACATGAACATCCAGATTGCGATGAATATTGAGAAAAGCTAGCCCATTTTTTGCTCGTTCTCTGCTCATGCCCGCTCATGCGTGATGATATTCATTGAATGATTTTGCAAAGCTATAACTAAATAGGGAAGCGAAGGGTATTATGGACCACATAAGGAAACACTTCTGCAGAAAAACGGAAATCTGAAATCGGAATTTTTAAAAATTTTTAATGGTTAAACTAAGGCCAACAAAAATAGAAACACATTTTGGTACGGTAAACTTTTTTTTGACTGCATTTTTTTTATATATTTATTAGTTTCCCTTCACAGAGTTAATTTGTGCTTGAATTGCTATTTTAAATGACTTAAGCTTTTTTTAAATAGATGATAACCATTCGCCACTGAATCCACAATTCGCTTCGTTCCCCTAATTGCTAGGAAAAACAAGGTTGCACCATTAGGCCTTTTTAATAAAAAAGTTTTACGGATATCTTAAAACTTGTTTTTGCTATTTATGGCTTTTTAACAATTATATTCAACAATTTTTATTGAGCTTGAGGTCGAACTATGGGCTAAAATCTAACATTTTTTTTTTTTAAATCTAATATAGCGAGAAGCAGTGGCGGATCCAGTGGCGCATATGTATGTATAATATGTATTGTATGCACTAAAATACCTCCGGTGGGTCCGCCACTGACTGAAACGTAGTTTAACCCCCGAACCCCCGACCGAACGGCCACCCCCCTTGGATCCGCCACTGAAACATATCTATTCATGTTGTCAAAAATCTCTCAAACCATACGAAATATTTCCAAACATTGATGACTTATTTACAAGTTTCATTCACATCCGAAGGCATATATTTTGGAATAATCTCTATTTGTCCCAAAAAAAGTTAGAAAAATAAAATTGTAAGTAATGTACTGCTGCCGTGACAAGAGGCTGTATTCTTGTATAAATTCCTTATTTTACTTTATACAATCCTTAATTAGTTACGATCTCACCAGCTAAAGTTAGTAATTTTTACCGAACTCGGTGAGGATAACTAAACAAGCATTTAAAGAGCTAAGCTCTAAGAAAAAATCGGCGCCCCTGCCTGCATCATATTTATTTATTCCTAGTATGTACGCTATACATACATATACATTTGTTTATACATTTACTAAAATAAAAGTTGGTAGAAACGAACGTTGCAGAAATACTAATAACTACTTTCTCGTACAACCAAAGTGGCACAGTCTCGTACATGCATATGTACACATTTAGTCGCCTGAATGTAGTTACTAGGGATGGGTAGTGGGAGGTTGAAATTCGATTTTTTTTTACCGAATTTCGAACATTTCCCAACCATTCGATTATTCGATTCGAATTTTGGTGGTAGAAATTCGATTTAATTCGAATTTTCAACAGTTTTTTTACTGAAAATTTAAAAGTTTGCCGAAATCGAAAAAGAGACTCAACTGAACTTACATTAGGAGATTTATTATCCGTATCGCCCTTCTTAGCTTCACAACCAAAAATTGATATCATGTTTTTTTTTAGTATCAATTAAAAAATTAACAAAATGTATATTGAAACTAATTTTTTGCCTTACAAGAAAAAACGAAATTTGTATATACTTCACGTTACATACTTAGATATTTATACGTATGTTATACATTTAATGACAATTTAGGATTTTGCTTTTTAAAGCGAGATATTTAAGTAACGGAGGATCAAAATAATTGGGCGTGAGCAATTCTATCGAGCCACATTTTTGGCAAATGTGATACCACACATATTGATGTTAAGTTTACTCAGAAAGAAGAAAATTGCAGAGTTTTTGCATAAAAAGACGAAATTGGAATTTTTTTTCGAATTCGATTTCATCCGAATTTTAGCACCACAAAGTTCGATTTCGCCATTTTGGAGCTAAAATTCGATTTAAATTCGAGTCTCGAAGCTTCGAAATCGGATTTACCCATCCCTAGTACCCATCCATAATATATGTACGGAACGCTCCATTTGATTAAGCGCATTTTTTTTTAAATTCAAAAACCGAGCTTATTTGTGAACTTTTAGGCATCGGAAAATTTTCGTTTTAATCTCAGACAGACAGAATTTTTGTTAGACATTACAAGATTCTTTTTTTATTTTTTTTATTCACTTGAAGGGGCACTGTAAGGGTGGTGTCCCTGTGGTTTAAGAGAAACTAAGAAAATTGTCGTTAACAATTATTTACTGAAGCGTTTTAACGACATTTTCAGATGTCATATAGCGAATATGGGTCAAACAGATGAAGAGCAATGCTATATTTAAGGGATTTCTGGATTCAGGACTTAATGGGCGAGCTTTTTCGGAAGCTAAAGTTACAGAAAGTCCATTGTAAGATAAGCTTCTTATTGTCGTGGTGGTGTTTCTGCAATTAGGAGGAAGCGCTGGAATTTTGTTTGGTTGGCTAGTGAAGTTTACTAAAATTTTACGCCGCCTCCGAACCGCAATTGGGGGCTTTTTCACGGCATAAATTCCCTCGGAGGTTTGCCGTTATCAGCCGATCGGAGACCACTGTTAGAAAAAACGTTTTTTGAATTTAAATGTTGCTCGGACCAAGGTCCTATGGGGTGATAGTATGCAAGTATAACTATTCAACCACATTATTATACATGATAATAAGATCTTCCTACTTTATATACAAATTATCTTCTTTTATTAGACAGTTTTCTCTGAGTGATTTCACCTGAATGTAAAAATCTAAATTTTTCGCAGTTGTTTAATATAAAACTTGCATAAAACGAACAATTAAGTAATTTCTTTCCTTTTCATCTTTTTTTAGAACTAATTGCTTGCAAGTAAAGATATAAGCCTTTGATAAGTCTTGAAGAAAAACGTTCATATACAAGTGAAGCGGGGTGTATGCCTGTACGTGCATACATACATAAGTTTGGGGATAGACATACATATATGTACATACATATGTACATACCAATGTATGTATGTCGACTTGTGAGTACCAGCTATTCTTACTATTGGGGCCACAGCCATTAATCCTTCCAGGTACGCATATCAATAATGCTCAATGCTTTTGAACTGAAGGCACCGTCCGATATTGATTGATAGATATGTATATACGAGTACTTGTACATAAAAATTTGTGTAATATGTGCCCGTCTATATGTACATATGCACGTATGTATATATGTACGCATATTATGGAAATCGAATCAGTTGAAATTTAACAACACACAGGCAATCTTAGCCATTATAAAATTATATGCATGTAGTCGAGTAACAAAAAAAATCCTGCAGGTAGTAGAAATGCAATAAAACAAAAACCACCGCCACAATACAACAAAACAAGACAGTGACAACGTCAAAACTATGCAATTATGCAAAGTCCATACTAATCAGCGCCATACATGATAGCAAGTACATACATAGTATACTGTATACACATGCACGAGCATACTTAAATGCCGACAATGAATGCCGAAGGTGAAATCTCGCTGCACACTCGACAACTCTTCAGAATGCAACAATGTGCCAGGTCAAGGGCGTAGCCAGCTAGGGGCCGGAGAAAATATTAAAAAAATCAGAATACCAAATTGTATGCGTAATCGAATTCGTAAAGGCCTGCGTTTTTCATCGTTGTTCAATGAACAGAATCGAATGAAACACCCATTTGAGTTTCTCTTACCAATCGGTGATGAACAGGATGGAAAAACCCAACGAGAAAAACACTTCCTCTTCCGTTAAATCTTGTTGTGAATGACGTTAAGCGAGGTTCCAGAAATAAGAAATACTATTTCAACCCTAAAAGATATGATAAACTTTTTTCGCAAATCAATGACACGCAAGAATTATGCTTCTCATATATCACGTTTATGTGAAACAAGATGGTCGGTAAAATAAAAGGCTATCAGGAAATTTTCAGAAAATTTTCCTGAAGTTGTGGAAGCTTTAGAAAAGTTGTCAATTCAGGCAAACTTTTGCACAAAAAAGTCTGCGTCTCAATTGTGCGCTGCTATAACAAGGCCGATGTTCATCATTTCTTTAATGACAATTGCTAAATATTCAATGTCGCTGGAACCAACAGCTCGAATACCCCAAGAGCCGCCGGATCGGATGTTGTCATTGTCCATGCTTCTGCGCCATATACCAGCGTACGTTGAGAGAGGACTTTACTTCTGAATTGCCTGCTCAGTCCAAAGTAGCACTTGTTGGCAAGAGTAATTCTGCGTTGGATTTCTACGGTGGCATTATTATCGCTGTTAATGCCGATTCCCAAGTAAACGAAATGATTTAGCGAGATTATTCAGGAGGAAATAATCGAAAAGTTCACTGAAAATCGTTATTAGCGTAAAAATGATTAAATAAAAAATATATCAAAAAACTAACAATTCTATTTCGTTTTTGCCCCTCGCCCCCCCTTACATCAGATCCTGGATACGCCCATATCGTTTCCACTTTCAGTCGCCATTACGAGTATCAAAAGCTATAAAAAGGTTTGGTATTGGTCATTTTCGAATTTTATTGCAAGTAGTTATGTATGGGCATATAAAAATACATACGTACATACGTGGACACAAAAATACATAAATAAATTTGTACATACATACTCATATACTTATATACGCTTTAATAATTTTTTTTTTTATTTTTTTCACAATTCAATTTGTTTAATTCGTACATACATATGTACGTAGTTTGAAAGAGTTTTTGCGGTTTTGCCTCTGGTTTTGAAAAGGCGAAAATATTAACTGGGCTTTTTTTATTGAATCCGTCTAATTTGAATGCGTAGTGCACCTGCGTTGGCATAATTCGTGGAATGTGTTATAGGTATTCTGTTTTGCGCTTTGTGTATTTTTATTATTACCGGGCCCGCCTCAGTACCCCTCCTGCTCATTGACGATATTTATGTACATTTCATTGCTGTTTTGTGCCAATGGTCGCATGTTTTGTTTTTTTTGTTTTCCCATTTTCAGTGGAACACAATTTACATATCTGGGTCTTAACGCCTTATCCATATTAACGCCGATTCGATGCGTCAGTTGATTTCTCCTCATCGGCTGACAATTCTATACACCACCGTCATTATGGGTGTATGTACAACAAAAAAATATGTATGTACATATGTATGTATTCAATAAAAAATCCAGTAACGATTCATTATAACTTTTAGGAACTGACTTATCCGCATTTTTTACCGCATAACGACACTCCTGAATTATGGAAAAGTTTGGGTGAGCTATTTTGTGCCGATATTTAATCATATTTTATTTAAAGAATATACATACGTACATGTTATTGTCAATATACTTATGTACTTAAATCGCTAAGCTTCCGGAAAGCTGAAAGTCTTAAGGCGTAGAAAAGTTGCATATATCCATATATATGTATGTACATATGTAAAATGTGAGTTAATGTTTAATAAAATCTTCTTCTTCTAGTTTAGCGCACACGCGAGAACGGTCATATATGTATTTTATATAGATTAGTTCACTTGAAATCCCCAAAGCCGTTTCACCTTTTTTCATCATCGTCTACGTTTTCGCACCGTATTTAGGAATGGGGATGCTGAAACATTTGTATAGCATGATTTTTAGTCGTCAGGAGAAGACTCTGCTTTTCGAATTGCCTACCAAGCCCAAAGCAACACCATTTGACAAGTGTTATCCTTGGTTTCGAAGTGTGCAATGTTCTTCACTACTTAATAGCTCTTACCTACACAACGATGAGTGTCCAAAAACAAGGAAAACTATTTGTGTGTTGCCACGAGGTAATTTCTATTGCCCTCGTTTACCGCTGGACAAACCTAATTTGCGTCCTTCTCTAAGCTGGAAAATTTTGCGCTTAAGCCTCTAACCCACGAGGCTAATATCATCTGGAGTATCGTGCTTTTGCTGTGAGTATTTGGTGTCCTGCTATTCAGATGAGCAGCTCATTTTAAAATTTCGTCCGGTCGAAGAGGTTCTTAACAATTTTGAAGAAGCTAAAGTCGATCTAAAAAGCCGAAAGTTAGTCTATCCGGGGTCTTTTTTGTATTTTGATGGATTTTCCACACTGATAAAGCCCCGCCTGTTGGTTAAAAATGGATTCCAGTCTTCAAAACTTCTGCAGGCGTAGCTAGCGCCAACAGCAGGGTCTATATTCTTGTGGATTGGCAAAGTACACTGAGATTTCCATTATCTGGCATATATTGCGCCTAATAGCTGTTACAAAAATACATATGTAACAATAATAATAATAGATTGGCGCTTACACAATATGTTAGCGCTTGGCCGAGCTTCTCCTTCGATTTGTGGCGTTTGCCATCGCCCGCCGAGGGGCAACCGCTGTTAAGACACGATGCGATGTTGCTTTGACCAGGGGTTAAACCCAGGCCGCCACACTCCTACTAAATATCCGGCTCTTCGGCGCCAACTTTGAATAGCCCAGCCGATATTGCGTCGAATTTGTTGTTCTTAAGTCTAGTTATGCTGTCTCCACCTCATCATAGCCTAGTGGAGGCACATAAGCTTAGGCCGTTAATCTGAATTCTTCTTCGTTAAACTCACTATCTCTGTCACTATTCAAAGGCTTTGAGACGTAATTCCAAGTGTCTACTCGCAGATTTCCATCTTCCTCTCTGCAGGAGCTAGCTCCGGTCTTGAACCCGTTGACTGCTGACTTATTTTATGATCGAATTTTCGAGGTACATTCCTGCCTGCCAGCATTTCGAGCTCATCGCATCTTCGTATTTCTGTCCCTTTTTTTTGAAAATTGGTATCTGCTCCTCATCTTCTTACGGTGTCTCGATGGTGAACCTGTTGAGTGCTAGTTGGCGGCCCCTTTCCGTTGTCAGCGATGTGCTCGTGAAGGCTAAAGACTTGTGTGAATGTTTAATAATATAACGAAGTATTTCAAAATTTCCATTTTGTGGGAAAACGCAATCAAAGTTTTATCATTTTATACAGTTGGTATACAAAAAGACAGATGGAAAGATACATATCGTCGCCATATTTGGGAAGTTTGGCTATCCACCAGATTGAACATATTCTACTTATAAAGCTTATTAATTGCATATTGAAATCTCCAAAAACGTTAATTTTGAGTTACATCTCTATATTATTAAATTTCCCAGAATAAAACTTGAATATTTATCAATTAAAACCTACAGCAGCAATTTAGAGCAAACGGTTTTTAAACGAAATTCTTTAGCATAATGCCGTTGGTAGTGCAATTAAAACATATTATACCTGAAGATTTGAGAAACACTGCAAAGAGTTGTTTTTGAATTGCGATATGCCGCTGTTTTCCCACAAACCTCGATGATCATTTTAGCGTAAGTACACATCTTAGGGGGCTGGCACTGGCAGCAATTAGCAGTACGCTTAAGCTCGAAGTATTTTACAATTATCCAAATAATAATTTGCGAAAGTTTCATTTAATATGGCAACAAGAACGCCAGCAAAATACTTTCGCTCAAACGCAGTTCGAAAATCGATAAAAAGCACTAAAGCCCCACAAGCATCTTGGCGCTAATCGCATGTCCCTCCCATATACATACAAACATACATACATACATATGTCTATATATATCTATACTTACATAAGTATGTATGTACATATGTATGTGCGTATATTTGCAGCAAATTGTAGAAAAGTTTGTCATTTCGTGAAAGAAATGTCTTTACGTTTATGAAGAAATATGAAGAATTAAATTCATAAACTTCATTCACAATGCGTGTCACGTGCGCGCAAACGTACGCAGTGCGACTATACGCTTACACATCGACGCACAAGCTCAAATGCATACATACATATATCTCCACACATACATATGCACGTACATAGTATCCAATTCATCCATCTGCACGTCCACCTATCCATCCATCCAAACATCCAGCCAGTCAGTCAGTCAGTCAGCCAGAAAGCAGAGCGAGAGACGAAACGCACACATAGCAGTTGGCTGCTGCTGGTCGCCGTGGAGGCATTTCACTTCGTATTTCATTCGCCCATTCCCCGGTGCGGGAGGCAAAGTGATGCATACGAGCTTTAATTCTGCAAATGAAGTATTCCTAAAATTTATCTGCTGCAGGATTTCCACAATTCATACAATCCAACATAGAAATATGGCACATAAATACTTACATATATATGTACATATGCAGTCGCATGCAAAGAGACGTGTTGCAACCCTGCGGTAAAAATTTACAAAGCCCCTTGAAGATCCATCTCCGCACTAGGCGTTTCGAGGCTGTCTACCCTCGGTGAACTTTAATTGAAGGGAAATTTACGGGCTCTGCCCTCCCCCCGAGTACTTCCTGAATAAGTTCGAAGGGCCACCCTAGTCTAAGGGCATCGACGGGGACCTATCAAACAACCGCAAGAGTATGAAATTATTTTTGTACCGTTCACAAAGAGTTATAGGCCGAACCTTGGTTCGGTGTTTCATTTATACTGACCAACTGAAATATCTTTAAAAGACTAATATGTAGGTAAATCTCATCTAGACAAAACACTTGTGCAGCTACACGATGCATATGGGCCCGTAGAAGGTGGACTTGGCGTCTGAACTACGTTCAAATTGACGAGTTAAACATGTTAAATGGGCTTGAACCAGTTAAATGAACAAAACGTTAAATCGCATGCAATTGTTGTTGGAAAATTTAACCAGTAAAATAATTTAACTCGCTTTCTGCTTCAGCCAATCGGGGAAAGAGTCGAAAGCTTGCAAAAATGCCTCCCTCGTCTGGTGACCAAAAAATTCCAGCATTTTTATTTTTTTTTTCAAGGAGTACCAGCCTCGAAGGAGTTGAAAATGCAAACACCTGGTAACAGAAAGGCGATTTTGGCAAATTCCATGATTGTGCACCAGACTTTCTATGAGCAGATGTGGGGGAAAAAACATACAACTTTTGAATGGAGCCAACATTAAGTTGATCACGGGATCACTGGGAACTTAACCGGTCATAACCAACTGCGTTCACTTTATTGCACCTGACCACGGGGACGAAACCCCTTCTTTAACGGAGTACATACTTTATGATTGTTAGGCGTTGATCAGATTAAGGCTGAAACATCTATCTAACTTACCCGACAGTCGCTTGAAACTGTCATAAGGAATTAGTCTACCAAGTTTTTTTTATCATTTTTTAGAGAAGCTAATAGCTTTACAACTGTCAAGTGTTCTAGTCGAGGTGTTTAAGAAACTAAGCGTTTAATTTGAGATTCCTTTGGGACACTTTTTCTGGTTAAATTCCAATTGTATATTGTCAAAATTCAAAAGTGCAGTCAAAATTATTACCACACCCAGAAAAAAGGCAGCTTAGAATATTTCTAAAAATATTTCAAATGATTTGGTAACAATAACCAAATAATGTAACTATAAACAAATCATGTGTTGAGATAAATACATACATTTAGCTGACTTTTTTCTGGGAGCAGTGCGCCGAAAATTTGACAACCGTGCTACCAAATTTAGTGAAAAAGGGTTGCATGCCCACAAACAAAAAAAAAATGTTTTTGTTTAATACGAGTTCAACTAAAATTATGTATGTACATGGTTAGCTCCGTGGTTTTGGGACTTATCATAGGAATACCAGAGATCTACCAGGTCGCAGTGTTCCGTGTTGTGTTAGAAGCAATTCATTAACTACATAACTAACTGTAGTTTTTCCATGACAATGCCTGCCATGATTCGCTTAAAAGGTATAAATTTTGAAATTTACAAATATAAATCAACGGCAGTGTGATTGCGAGCTACTCGCATGTTCCAATTCTAGCAACGTCCAAAACACGGATTGGACGATAATAAGCACTGTCTGAAAATAGGCTATTTTCGAGTTGCTCCTGAGTCGAATAGTTCGATTTATTGCAGGGTAACTGCGAGTAAATGAAAAGCAAACCCAACCGCACCTACGTACATACATATGTATGTATTTGGAGCTTTTGCTCTATGACCCCTGCAGCACCAGAGTGCACGCCTACACCTACATGCATACATACATATGTATATGCGTACGTACCACAACTGCGCAACAACATACATACATAAATACATACATACATATCATGTGTTCCATGATTTGTACCACTTGACTGACTAGTCACACTTTTTCTACTTAGCCACAACTACTTACATAAGTACTTCAATTATTTATGATGAACGAACGAACGAACGAACGAATACGATTTCTAGAACAATAACTTTAAAAGCGCAGAGAGATCCAGCGGTAATCCACGTTATTTAAATACCTACGCACACAAGCACGAGTGCACATGTATGTACATATGTACCAGTACATACATACATACATATGTATGCCCCACTTTATTGTCATTTTAGCGACGGTGCGCACTGCTCGTTAGGAATATGGCCCATAAATTCCTCTTCCCTGCAGAAGCAAAGGTGAATGTGTTCGAATGCGTACATACATACATACATACGTATGTATGGTAATACAATATGCAACCTAATCGTCGGTAGAGTGCTTTATTACCAAAGCTGGCGTCTACACAGCCCCAAACATCGTCAATTATTCAGTAAGAAAGAAGTCTTATTGCCTCTGCGCCGCAGTAATAGTGGGAGCCAACCAAATTACTCAGAATCTGCGAGTCTATTGTAAGCTCATGAAGGTTTGTATAGACAAACGAATGTCCTTTACTGCATTCTCCAGTATTTAGTCTCCTAGTTGTGCTTTAAGTATCTATGTTTCTTTTTTCAGTAAGAAAAATCATCTGGGATGGATTTGAGGAAATTAAACTTGATTTCTTAAGCGCTCAGACATATTTATTAACCGACTTCCAAAAAAGGGGAAGAGGTTATCAGTTCGTCGGAATATTTTTTTTTTTTTTTTATGTATGTTACCGCATAACTTTGGACCACGTCAACCGATTTCGATAATTTTTGCAACGGAAAGGTAGTGTCTCAGAGGTGGTCCCATACTAATTTGGTTTAGATCCGATCATTGGATCATGAAATATATAGATATATATATTTTTTTTTAAGTCGGTTTTTTTGTTGCTAAAAATAACTTGTATATGATGTATTGGCACAAGGCCGAAACCGGTTTGTCTCCAAACCAAATTTGGCAAGGGATGACGGAAAAACAACCAAAAGGAAGATATTTATATATGTACATATTTCCAATTTGCCCCTCATAAAGCATGTCAGATTTACTTTCTCTGTACATAGTTTTCGACCACAGAGCGGTGTTCTAATTGTAAAAAGTTAACGCTGAATTGTTCCTTCCCACGAGGGATTTCACCTTTAACACACAAACCTGCATGAATTGCAAGAAATTTTAGAACTTTTTCCAGGACCTTTGAATTTTTAACTTTAATTTTGTTTTGATTACCAACCTCTTTTACTCTAAGTAAAACCAGTTTTCGAGTTATTGGAAAAATTGCCATTCCCAATAGTATTCATAGAGATCAAATGCCTATGCTGACTACTCACGAGGCAACCGTTGAAGCAACGGGTTGAGGCAACCTGTTTTTCTTGTTCAATACACACTGTTTATAAAATAAAAATGCGAGAGAAAATTTTGTTTTCTACAAAAACACCTTTCCAGCTCAATTGTTTTCAATGAACTAAGCCAATAAACTCAATACACAACGATACACACGAGGCAACCGACACGGCAACCAATACAAAGTAGCAAAATATTTTAATTTTCGGACAACGGTTGCGGCAACACGACTTTCTATGAGCAACAATGCAACAAAGGAGGCAACGGTCGAAGAAACATATCCTGTGGGGCTATTCTCAAACGAGTTAGGAACAAATATCGTATCGCTATCGTAACCTTGCGACATTCATAACCAGGGAACGGATTTTATGGAAATTGCCTTTTATTCTGCTAAAGAGATACTAGTATATTCGATTAAGAATGTCACCGATTTAGCTATTGTACCCTTAAGAAAGTGATTATAGCGAGTAAAAAGCCCTTATTCCTGATAATATAAAAGTTTCAAACGTTCCATATTTGAATTGGGCGCCACTTGCATCAACTCACGTCGAGCGCACGTTTAGTTTAGTACATTCAAGGCTGTGTTAAAGCCTGTTCGGTTACGAAAAAAATCAAGTTGATAATGAAGAAAATCGATGGATAAATAAAGAAGTAATAAGTGGTCATATGCAAAGGCGCAAAGATTTTTTGTATGAAAAATGAGCAGGAAAGAATGTTACTCATACGCTATGTACACCTGAAAATTTTCTCGAAAACGTACCCATAGATTTACAAATTAACTCGATTTTCGGAATCAGCGAGCGAGTCTATATAGGAATTGGATATGTAGTGGCGTCCGTTGAACATTTTTCCTGTAAACCAGTGTTATTTTTAAGTTTTTGTCTTTGTTTTTAGTGCCTTCTTTTGCCTTTTTTGCTATTTCTAGTGCATTGTTGCCGTTTTAGCCCTTTGGTGGCTAGATTTAGCTACCACATACTTTTTTTTGGCCACATAAATTTAAAATTGCCCCTAGCCCTTTATACGTACTGTAAAAGTGTTAGGGCTGTTAACTTATCTATTAACGATTTAACTATAGCTTAAAATAGATAAGTTTACTGTCCTTAATATGCTTAATTTGTTAAATAGCCCATCAAGTCGATTGACCGTGTACTTATGTTCTTGTGGTGTGATTGTACCAGCTGCTGGTGCGATTTCAAAAACTATTTGAAAATTCTATGATTGTACCAGCATGTTGGTGTCGTGAGTGGTGAAATCCGCCCAATTTTCTAAGTAAATAGTATTTTGGTAGAAAAATTATGAAATTTCGGCTCTAATCATTTCGATCCTTCCTCGACCTCATTTGTAGAGAAATAAATATTGTACCAGCATGCTGGTAAGTTATATGCTTCGGGCCTGATGGTACAATCACTTTTTTGGTTGGATAAAATATTAGCTTTTTTCCAGAGTTCATTGTTTTTCTATATCATTACTTATTGAAAATGTTTGCGTATATACTTACATATGTACATTAGACTGCATCACTCCCCATACAAAAAAAATCGGTACTATTTTTCCATTGGAATTATAAAATCTATTATATTTTAAGACGTCCATCAAAATATTTCGAAAAATATGAAGATTTAAGTGAGCTGAACTAATTTCAAAATACCTCCAAAAGTGGAGTTTTCTATGAATAAAAAGAGTTTCTTAAAATTTTTTTTTTGAAAAAATCCCCTCAAATGACAAAACAGTTTAAGCTCAAAAAATTTGCATAAAAATAAAAATAAAAAAATTTTTTAAATTTTGAACGGAATCGTAATGATGAGATTTTTGATGCTGGTTTTTTACTTTTTTCAAAGATTGGTATAAGAAAAACTTGAATAACAGAACCTAAACTCTTCTGATTAAGACATAAGAGGTGTCGGTGGAAAGATATTTTCTCACCCTTTTTATTTCTTTGCTAATAAGCTCATTCAAAGGATGAAAGAGAAAGGTAGGAGAAACGAACCTCATTCAAAGTTGAATTAAGATGCGTTGGTATTTGAAAAAAAAAATATGGGACACAAATGACTTTTTTGCACAGAAATAAAAAGAGTGAGAAAATGCCTTTTTACTGAGGCCTCATAAGTCTAAATCAGAATAGTTTTGGCCCAGTCATTCAAGATTTTCGTAATTCAATCTTTGAAAAAAGTAAAAAACAGCATCAAAAATCTCATTATTACGATTCCGTTGAAAAATTTTTAAATATTTTTATGCAAACTATTTAAGCTTAATTTGTTCTGTCATCTGAAGGGATTTTTTCCAAAAACTGCTTTAAGAAACTTTTTTTATTCATAAGAAACTCTATTTTCAAATCGGTCCAGCTCACGTAAATCTTAATATTTTTCCCAAATATCTTGGTGAATGTCTTCAAATATAATACATTTTGTAATCCCGGCGGAAAGACCACAACTGTTTTTGGTGATGCAGTCTAATGTACATATAAGTAAAAACTTTTGGCTACCATTTTTAGCCACAACGACTTTTTTTTAGCTCTATTTTAGTCCTTTTTTTAAGGAATTCGGCTACCACTAAAAATGATTCGCGGCAACACTGTTCTAGTGCCTTTTCCTGCCTATTTCGCTGTTTTATTTTGCCTTTTCCAGCCTATTTCGTTATTTTATTTTGACTTTTTTATAAGTTTTTAGGTCTTAAAAATAGGTTCCCTGTTCATAACACACGTCAGCCACTGGTTTGAGAATAGGTATACTGGTTGCCTCAACGGTTGCGTCGTGTGTAGTCAGCATTATGTTGGTATGAAGTAATGATAAAAAAAAAAAATAACAATAAAACTATTAACATGAAAGATAACTTTTATTTATAAGAAAAACCAAGCAAAATAAGTACAAAGTTTGTTTTTCGAGCAAAAGGTAAATAAATAAAAATCAGTAAAAAATTCACGTTTGGGTTTAGGTACTTTAACTTGTTTATACTCTATTGCATTTATTCTGCAATGCCTACTACCATCCGGGAGGTCCATGGTTTCATTTCTGGTCCCATCAATATCAAAAAAGTCTCGCAAGACAGTGGCTAACATTAGGAAGCAGACCACGAATTGGAGAAGAAGCTCGGCCAAACACATAGAAATCGTTTAAGCGCAAAGGAAATGATATGACGTTCCTCCTCAAATACCTGGGATAAAAATTTTAAACTATTTAGGTGTTTCCCTTAAAATGAAAAAGCCTTGAAAACTTCGAAAAAGTCAAGAAATGCGGCAGGTCAAAGAAACGAATGTAGCGTAGAATTGTCTATATCAATGGCTCTTGATTATTACGAGCCCTAACCGCCAAAATAACGTAAGCGACATTTTTTTCAAAATTTTCTTTTTGATGCCGAAATGTATCTAGAAGCTCTAGGAATATTTCTGCATCTAAAAGAAAATTTTGAAAAAAGTGTCGCTTACGTCATTTTGGCGGTTAGGGCTCGATTAATTGGAATCTTCGAGACAAGAAGAGCGTTGCCCTAAAATGGTATTTACTGCGTTTGGGCGCAACAATTGCTGAGGGTAAACCCAAGTATATCCAATGCAGCAACATCGATGCTTATAAAACCATATCCTCGGGAAGGCTCAAAGAAAGTGCCAGAACCTTTAAGTGCTTCATAAAAGAGGTCATACGTACATATTTTTAGGCTCCTGCATATTTCTCTACCGTAAATAGAAAGGCATAAAAAACAAATTATAAGAATTTGTACGTATTTACAACAGCTTTCATTGTTTGGGTCTCGTGCATCGTGTTCACATATGTACATTAGGGCGGATCGAAAAAACAAAGATTTTGATACGAAAATTTTATAGGTCTTAACAGGTTTTTATTTGAATCCCTTATTCTTGCAAAGAAATCGTGGCTGTCTGCGACAATATCTTCAGTCTGCGGTATGGGCTTGAAAAATTTAAAATGAGAGTGGGAATTACAATTTTTCAAATTTTGACAACGACTTGTGTAGATCAAATCCGGAACTTATTTCCTATTATAAAATCCTATAAAATTTTCGTATCAAACATTTTGTGTTTTTCGACCCGCCCTAATGCGCATATTCAATGCCAAACAAATCATATGAGAAATTTTCAACCAGAAGTTTTCTGTTTATTTATAAATTGCTGGTACTTATACACATATGTGTGCATGTATGTACATATGTATGTATGTATGTATATATATATATAGTATATATTTATAAAAGGAAAAATTGTTTAACTAAAAATAAAATAAAAGGCAAAGCCAAAGTCACGCTAACCACGTTCCATAGAACGTTTTGTCAACCGATGTTCGAGTATGAGTCGAAGGAGAAGCTGAGGCTGAGGCTGAGTGCACCCGGCCGGCGAGGCAACTCATCCACCACGACGCGTCGGAGGTGTCTGTCTTCAAACGGGCGGCGGCACACTGTAAACAAACAATACGTTGACCCAGCACGATTCCCTATTCGGCAACATGGAGAATATCTCAATTTCGTTCGCAGGCAATCCTTGCATTGTGTTGTATGCGAATTGTACAATTGATTGCGACTTACTGGTATTCATCTAAGTGCTGCAACTGTGACCATTACGCCACCACGCAGACGAATCGAGCACCGCAGCCAATATATGGATGGTTGGTAGGTCTGCCACAGAAAGCTTTCCAGCAGCAATGTTGTTGGTAGCTGGCTTGTGATTGCGAGTTAGTCCCGTGGGAGCCTTTTAAAGTTGCTTGCGTAAGTTTCACTTCGCTTCACTCTGCTCTTCGCATCGCGCATCGCTGCTAGATACTTCGCTTCTCGACCCGCACGGCTCTAGCGGTAATCACGAATTTATTATATTGTAATGCTGTGACAAGTGGCGCTCCAGCCTCATTGCTTGTCAAATTCGTGCCCACGTAATAATTCTTTGCCCCTTACGCTGACACATATGTATGTATGTATTTATATGTAGTGTATACACCCACCCATATCTATGTATGGATGCATTTATGCTTATGTAACATATGTACATACATACATACATACATGAATTAGGACATTCGCACTAACGGATCGCATTTCTTATATTCGATGTTATTATTATATGATCTTATTTAAGTTTGGCATTCTAGCCGCAGTCGCCACACACCCCCAACCAACGCCTGAGGCAAATTATAGTGCCAAACCTTGGATATTGTGGACAAATGTACAAACTAATTTTTTCATTAAGTATTATTTTTATGTTCAAAGTTCAACCCTCTACAAAATATTTTCAAGCTAAAACCTTTTTAAATCTCCTTCGTGTGACACCCATTTTATGATGCATATGTACATACTTCAATTAGGTACCTAATTCACCTAATTCTCGTTGAATTTAACTTTTTAAACAGCCGGCAACCCACGTGCGGTTTAGAAGTAAAGCCTTTTCAAAACCACTTCGATTTATATCCACATTGTAATAATTAGTTTAGTTTATTTAAGAATTTTAATTTCATTTTTTAACAGGGGCAACCCTTTAAAAAAAAAAAAACTTTTTGCACATCTGGGGGGCAAGCCTTTTTATTTGGCGCCTCATTTTTGTAAATCGAACGACCTAACTGCTACAAGAACGTAAATTTCAACCTCAAACTGCATTTACAGTGAAAGTATGAAAGCTATTAACGAACAAATTGAATTTTTTTATTCAGAGTTCCACGTTCCCTAGGAAACAATCATTTCATTTTCATTTAAATCGGCCCATCATTCTATTATTGCCCTTACTTTATACGGGAGGGAAACACTGTGCTTCAGACTAAACCGGAACATCAAAGCAGAATTCTCTCCCACCGAACAAAAATCAACATATCGACATATCTTTCATCATACACAAACATGGATGATGGCCATCAAAAATTCTCCACAGCATCTAGGACCTTGTTCGCTTACGCAGCGGGTACCGGAGAAGACCGATGAACTTTTTAGTTACATAAGCATAGGCGAACTCAGAAAAGGACAACGTTGCGATATCCTACGTAAGCAAGGATGTGGTCGCTCCTTCAACTCGGTTTCTGTGGGCGAACAACGAAAGCAAAGGCGTCCCACGAACTCAATCAAAATATCGACTGCAGAAAGAGCTGAATACATTCGATGTGAATAAATGGCATAACTTAGACAACGAGAGAGAGACAATTCTTGGCCTCGGTCCAAACTTCGAAGAGGATATTAAACTGAATCCGAAAGCTTTTTGGCGTTTTGTGAAGTCTAAAAAATCGTGTTCGAGTGTTCCCTCTGCTGTATTTTATAAAGATACACAAGCTGATTCAGCGTTAGTAGCTGCAAATCTCTTTGCGGATTTTTTCAGCTCGAATTTTGAGGCTGACTCTAATTTGAGTAGTAGTGATTTTTACAGTGGGTTTGGTGCTAGTGGTTCCGCGCTAAACTTTGGGGCTCTTGAAATCTCTTTAGACGATGTTGAACTGGGGATTCGTCAAATCAAACTGTCGTCGCAGACTGATGTTGATGGTTTGTCGTCTCACCTTTTTAAGAATTGTTCAGCTCTCGCCTACCCAATATGGCTGCTTTTTAATAAGTCTCTTGAGCAAGGCGTTTTCATTGATGCGTGGAAAATCTCCCTTATTACGCCAATTTTTAAATCGGGCAATAAAAATGATATCACCAATTATCGTCCTATTTCCAAAATTTCAACTGTCTCAAAACTTTTTGAATGTATAATAAATAATAAAATTTTCTTTTCCATTAGTCGTCTCATCTCAGTAGATCAGCATGGTTTCATGTCGGGGAGATCAACTACTTCTAATTTAGCAGTTTTCTCCGAATACTGCATTGAAGCTTTTAGTAACCGGGCCCAAGTTGACACCGTGTATACTGATTTTTCGAAAGCGTTTGATAAAGTTAACCATCGTATATTGTTATCGAAGTTACAGAGTTTTGGCTTCCACTCAAGTTTTTTAAGCTGGATCAAATCGTATCTCTCAAATCGATCTTGTTCAGTTGTAGTTGACGGGGTGTCGTCGTACTCTTTCATTGCTTCTTCAGGCGTTCCTCAGGGAAGCATTTTAGGGCCTATTCTTTTTGTGATTTTCATCAATGATATTACTAGTTGCTTTAAATTTTCAAAATTTCTTTTGTATGCTGATGACATGAAGATTTTTAGTAGTATTACGTGTTCCGCTGACTCGTTGAAGCTTCAGAGTGATCTAGACAATGTTGTAGCTTGGTGCCAGAAAAATATGCTTCCCTTAAATATTAAAAAATGCTCCCATGTCTCCTATTCCAAATCCCGTTCTCCTATCCCTACTTCATATTATATTGCAGGCTCACAACTAAGCATTGTTTCCAAAATCACTGATCTTGGGGTGGTCTTTGACTCGAAGTTCTCATTTCAAAGCCATCTTAATTATACTTTATCTAAGTCTTACTCTATGCTGGCCTTTGTCAGACGTTTCAGCTCAGATTTCTCGGATCCGTATACTTTAAAAACACTTTTCACCTCACTGGTGCGCTCGAGGCTTGAATATGCTGTTATCATTTGGCGTCCGTATTATTCCTGTCATATAAGTCGATTGGAGAGAGTGCAAAAAGTCTTTATTAAGTACGCTCTGCGCCCCCTTCATTTTGAACTTCCTGTTCCGGCTTATGAATCTAGATGTATGCTTATTGATCTCAAGACATTAAATTGTAGGAGAACCTTCCTATCTCTCACTTTCATTTTTAATTTAATATCCGGGGTGGTTGACTGCCCCTTTTTACTTGAACGCATATTTTTTCTTATTCCTAATATTTGTTTAAGGAATCATGCCACATTTTACGTTGGGCTAGCGAGGACCAATTATGCGGCTAATGCTCCTATTGTTAGAGCTCTTAAAGAGTTTAACTTGCTCCCAAATTCTTCAATTTTGGACTTCTCCTTCTGTGAAAAAAGATTTAAAATGCTACTAAATGACCTGTTAAATTAGTTGGTAGTCTATCTTAACCTGTAACTAGTCTGTAAGAGATGTAATAATTTCAAGACTAAATAAATAAATAAATAAATAAATAAATAAATAAAAACACAAAAAAATAAAAAAACTTTATATCTACTTCATTTCTTCACATTGCAATTAACCCACGGCCCACACTCCCCGAGAATTGAACGAAAACTAAAAAAAAAAAATTGCGCCTTTAGGACCGACTAAAGTGCGGACGGAATGGTAATTTTTTCAAGCAAATCAGTTAACATTTGTAACTTTTAGGCATGTTTAAACTTTTACTGGTACATATATACCAGTCGTGCCGAAAGGGTTAATTTGTCATAAATTATTTTTAATAGTCGGGCTTAGTTAGTTTGGGGTTACGTTGGCGTTGGCGCCGCTTGGCAGCGAATGCCTTGGCCACTAAGAGGAAATATATTTCCCATAACTTTAAATATTTGCTAACGAATGACGCCCGCGAAAAGTTGAGAATTGGGCATCTTTCTGCTTTGTGTCGGCGTAAGTGTTGCCAAATTTTGAAGGAATGAATTAGATAAATATCTCCCCTTATACTGGTGTACCACTATTATCTAATAACTCCATCATGCAGGGAAGTGAAAAGTAAGCTCAGAACTCCTGCGACATATTTAAGTGATCGAATTGTAAGCTCGATTAACAAAAAACGAAGTAGGTAATTGAACTTTTTTTTTTTTATTTACCGAATCACCACCGAAGGCATAAATCAAAGCCCCTACATACATATGTATGTATGTAGATCGCGAAAGTTATTTAGGAAAAGCCCTTCAAGAACATTTCGCATAGCTGGGGACAAGACGGCAAGCTCGTTAAGGCAGGTGCAGCACGCACACCTGATCAGACGACGAGGTGATGCCGTTGGCGCAGCTATTGGCACATCAGTGGCTTGTAGCTGGCCTTGCCGCAAGCAAGTTGCCGTTTCGTTGTTGCAGCGAATTCGCATCCGCGCTTGTTGCAAACTTCTGGGTCTTTTTGCTTTTTTTTGTTTTTGTTTGTTTTACTTTCTGCTTCTTACGGTTCTCGCCTTTGGTCGTGGTGATGGTGGTCGTAGTTGTCGAGCTTTGCGGTGCGGTTGGCCGTAGTCTGAGCCTTTGGTGAGATGCTGCGAGTGCTACTCCCGTCTAGTCGGCAACAACGTTATTGCTGTGTTGGTTGGTTTTCGCACTCTGGGCCCTCGTTTCGTTGGAGCAGGTTTGCTGCTCCACCAGCAATAGCAGCAACAACACTAACACCAGCAATTGGCCACCTTGCGAATGTTGTTGTTGTTGCTAGCCCGACTACTGAGCCGGCCGAGACGACGACGACTACTGTGTGCACATCGACAGCAGCAGCAGCAGCAGCAGCCGCAACACCACCACCAACAACGAAACAACGGCTGCGATGATGAAGACGATGACGACGCTGATGCTGGCAAAATTGACAACAACAATAACAATAAAACGACTGACACAACGATGTTGCAGCCAAAACGTAATGCAGCAAGGCAACTCTGGCTGCCACACGGTACCGCAGCCTCCGCTACACTGGATGCTACGCTTGATGAGATGAGTGGCGACCATGTTTCCTGATGCGAGGCGGATAGTTTATCGCCAATTTTCATGCCGTGCAGAGGTGAACGCGGAAAAAAGGCGTTCAATTCAACCGTACCGTACAGTGGAGCAAAGTCTCGGTCTGCGTGAACTCGATACACAAACGTACATACATATCTATGTACGTGGGTACATAACTCGATACAATAACAACGAGCGTGCGCCATTGTGCGAGTGCCTGTGTGAATATTCCGTCGGCAAATCGACTCGCTAAATCATTTCGTTCGCTAAGTGTGTGGTGCCTTTGGCAAATTGTACGTCCGATGACGTTTTGGTACGTCTGGCTAAAAGCGGCAGTGGCTGTACACACATACGCATCTAGTACATCAATTCTTACATACATAAGTACCAGGTCCGTGTGCCCGTAGGTCGGTCAATTTACATACGATAATAAGAAGTGTTAACTATTGTCTATTGGCCTCTAACCACCGCCGACGAGTTGAATCAAATCCCGGTTTGAGTGGAATCCAATAGAACTCGCATACAATTTTGGGTGTCAAAGGAACAACAACATCAACGCTCAGTCATTGTGTGGCATCTCGAAGTACATACATACATATGTACATAAATATCGAAGATAATTTTGTAATTACAATAGTGAAACCTGTCTGTGTAAAAAGTGTGAAAAGTGAGTCCAGTGCAGTGTACGGATTCTTATTTGAAATTTGAAAAGTGAAAGTGTTTGATTGCTGCTCTTTGAGAAATGGATCACCCAGGCAGCGGGTTCGTCGCTTCGCCATGGGCAGCCGTCTTGGGCCACCACGCCATGGCTGCCACCGCCGCCGGAGCAGATGCTGGGTTTGCGGCAGCAGCGGCAGCTCATGTCCAGAACGTGGCGGCAGCCGCTCAGCACCACCACCACCACCCACACCACCATCAGATTGCAGCCGCGGCTCACCACCACTCACACCATCACCCACATCATCACCCCCACTCGCACCACTCCCACCACACACATCACTCACACCATCTTAATCCAACCGGCATGCCTATGGATTTACATGTACCACAAGGATTTCCCTATTACAGGTACTTACGAGCCATAAATATTTATGTAGATACAATAATTTAAATTGCAAATTCAATTTTGCGCTTTCCTTTTGCGAATCTTTCTATTATCCTTTCAATGTCAATTTCAATATCTAAGTGTACGTATAAAATTGCTAGACCTATCAGTCCACGATGTCGGGAGACAGAGGTGGCGCAATCAGCAGTACCGCTACTTTGTTCTTGGCG